>NW_026606075.1:9872500-10140000 GCF_029834395.1 Sorex fumeus | reverse complement strand
CTGTACCGCAAATGTCATAAGCAGATAAACAGAGGGAGTAAGCCTTCCGTAAATTCTCTAATTATCTATGTTGGACTACTTATCGCCTGCAGATGATTTATGAGCATATTGATATATCCTTAAGTATGTTCATTTGAGTTCACAGATGCAAATAATTAAGGCACTAGTCATTTACAAAGGAGGCTTCAGGTCAGGGTCATTTCATCATAAAATTTCAGCCTGGCTTGTACTATAAAATAAGATATAGATATAATCTACTTGACTTAGATATTTCCTAAGAGATACTTAATTTTCTTTCTTTTTCTCCCTTTCCATAGATTTTATTATTCTCCTTGATTACTTTCATTCAATAAGACATTTTCAACTTTCTCGTGTCATCAATTTTATTTTAAAATCTCTCAGTTCCTCCTATTTTTACAATATATCAATTGCTTGAAAAATCCCTACTAGAGGATATAAGAAATCACTTAAAATATTATTTATTTGAAAATTTATAGAACATATTGTTAAAATATGGGTACTTAATTTTTTTTATTTCACTTGAGATAACCAATTTCTCAAACTGAAAAAAAATTCTATTATTATACATTTTAATTGGCTGAAATTAGATGTGTGAAAGCTTCAAAATTAATCCCCTTAAAATGATATGCATACATACAAAAAAAGTTTAGTTTGAGAACTTGAATGTGAAGATTAATATAAGTATTTGATACTATTTCTCTGAAATATCCATTATAGATTATAAAGATAAATGATCCTAAGATGGAGATTTTGATATGTTTTTAGCTGCTTTGTTTGCGATAAACTACACCAATTAAATGAGAATATTGATGTTCTGCCTTTTTTAATGTATACATAAATAAAAGTTAAGCAAACATAAACAAATACCTAATTTTGTTAGCCCAATCTATACAAAGAGTAAATAACTAACTACAATCACTTGGAAGTTATCATCTGCTTGCTTATTTGGTATTATATGTAAGCAGCAAATCCATTTCTGTCTAATTTCTTATTAAGGTGAGGTTCAATTACATAATTCTTGAAGAAAGCTACAGAAGGTTTTCTTTTTTTTTTTGCTTTTTCTGTCATATCTGGCAATGCACAGGGGTTACTCCTGGCTCTGCACTCAGGAATTACCCCTGGCGTTGCTCAGGGAACCCTATGGGATGCTGGGACTCGAACACGGGTTGGCTGCATGCAAGGCAAACACCCTACCCTCTTACTATTGCTCCAGCCCCAACAAGCAGTGTTTTTAAGTGATTTATTTTCATTTTGGATCATTGTATTTCTCATCTGATAAGATCAAATTAATTTGAACTTCAGGAAGATTTCTAAAAATAAATAAATAAATAAATGGTCACTTCAGTAATCTTAAAATAACAGGGCTCAATTTTGTAAGTCCAATCCAGTCTAATACACTTTTGTATTATTAATTTCTTTCTTGATACTGAATACAAACCCTTAGCAGAATTGCTACTAGAAGCAGTTCAACACCATTATCTTAGAATTTGATAATTATTTATATAAATAATTATATAGAATTGTATTTCTTGAATTTATCATAATAACATTATTACATGCTTTTATACATTTACATAATTTTCTTTTCTTTCTCAAAGATACTTTCAGATATTTCCACAACCTGTTTTATCTCTCTCCACATTCAGTGTGTAACTAATCATATTAACTACATGAGTGTAGACCATCAGACTTAATTTTCTTCTTCTTCTATCCTCAGATGTGATTATTGAGATTTATAAAATTTATTATAAAGAAAAATTCATCTATTAATTCACCCTATGGTACCACATGGTCCCTGAAAATCCCTGACTATAGTTCAGTTGGCCTGTACAATACTGGACTGAGAACTGGACAGACAATCAGTCTGGGTATCATTGGTGTAGCCCAAAACACTATTCTTCTAGCTCTCTGGACATGGCTAGCAAAAAAAAAAATGGACTTTAAAATTTTTAAATGTTACTGCAATTTATATAAAATTATGCATATTAAAAACAAACATTCAGTAGAAAAAGTTGAAATTTTTTAGTGTGATTTACCTAAAATCACACAACAAAAGCATGTTGCAATGTAAGTCTGACTCCCAGTTCATTTTCTGTTATAGAGTTGTATCTAACTGTATAGCCATTCTTAAGTTCTCTATAAATATTCATTTTGTTCAAACTCACTTTTCTCTTTACATTTATTAAATAATTCTAGGAACTCTTTGGGTAGTCTCAAACTATTAAGATTTCTCATATTTAGAATACTTGTTATTTTGAAATTCTAATTGTTCCACAAATTGGTAAGAATAATCGCTTCCTGAAAAATATTTATTTATTTGTAGATAGCACTTTTTTTAAGGAATCAGAAATTTAATGTCTTTAACTTTGGGTCTGGTGGAGGAAATTTTTACATTAAAAACACTGTTTAGAGAAGCAAAGCCAGTCATGAAAATGTGGACTTTAATTCATCAACCAAGACCATAAGTAATTTCTCTCCTGATTCCAAGTCAAGTTTTTGCCCAGTACTAATAGGGAAGTTTCCATTTCAAATAAATGGTTTTATTACTATATTTACTGAATAGTAAAAACAGCTAAAGTTGTAAACAACCACTTCCCCTTTGGTTATGTGCACGAAGTGCATGCCATATCTGTAAATACACAATAGAAGCAACAACAAAAACCGAAACCCAATTACACAACTTTAAAATACTCCTTTGGTATTAAGTGGGACTAGGCCAGTAACTGCCGGCCCTTTGGTACAAATATTAAAAGGCACTAAAATAGATTGAATGTTTCTCTGGCTAGTTAACTTTGCCTTGCCTTTCCTTTTATGTGAAAAGAACAGGAGTATTTGATTCCAAATTTTTAACATCTAGGTCATGTAAAGTGCCTCGCGTTACTATAGTACCATTAATATTAAGTGATACTTCACTCTTGATCAAAGCAAAAGGTCTACTAAGGCCACAAGGAGTATAGGTTAAGGTGCTTTGTCTTGCATGACTGTACCTAGAGGCCCCCTCCCCCCATCACCACCAGGAGTGACTTTAGTAACCCTAGCGCATCACAGCCAGACTCTCCGCTCCTCTTGTTGCTTTCCAAGCCAGACTCCTCAAAAGGTCAAAGTAACTCACAAAGGAGTTAAGTAATAAGATTTCAAAGTTTCTTATCCTAAAATAATTACTCGAGACACAATTGGTAGCAACCACCCTTCTTGAGCATAACTGCAGAGTTAAATATAACATTTTACTTAAATTATTTTTTTCAGTGCAGCTTTAGCTGACTACCAGAAAATGACAATATTCTGTTGCTCAATAAACCTTTTCACATTTTTCAGCAAGATTAAATTTAAATACTAAAGACAGTACACTCAATTAATTAGGACACAACTCAAAGTTTGCTTGAAATAATTTGGGGGTGGGAGGGTGGAGAGACATGATACTTGTACTGAAGAGAACCATTTTTTTATAGTCCAGGAGTCTATTTTTAAACAAACACTTCTCATGCCATGAATTCATAGGGATGGGCTCCAGCAGCTCAGGCTCCTCTCCATTGGTTCTTACAAAATGTGCTTCTCTGGGCGGAGCAGGCTGGCACTTCAGTTGAACCCAAGTTCCTTTCTCTTTGGCTTCCTTCTTTTTTGATCATTTTCCTTCACCCATTTCAGGAAGCTGTCTTGACTTTTAGAGTGCTTAATATGCTCAATGTGGACATTAATTCTCTTGAAAAGAATCTTGCCCTTGACTTGTTTGTTAACAACAATGCCAACAGCATGCTGGGTAACATTGTAGACTCTTCCAGTTTTGCCATGATAACATTTGTGGGGCATTCCTTTTTGGACAGTGCCTGTTCCCTTTACATCTAAAATGTCACCTTTCTTGTATATACGCATGTATGTGGCCAAAGGAACAACTCTATGTTTTCTGAAAGGTCTGGAGAACATATAGCAGGTGCCCCTCCACTTTCCCTTCCTGTTGGTCATTTTTGCGATTTGCTGGGCACTGGCAGTTCCAGCCGAAAAGGATAGCACTTTAAAATGTGGAAAATAATGCTGATAATAAAGGTAAAAGGTAAAGGTAAAGGCCCTCCCGTTGATCGTCGATTTTCTCGAGCGGGCCCAGTAACGTCTCCATTGGAGACCTTGTTGTTACTGTGTCTGGCATATCGAATACTCTTGGTAGCTTGCCGGGCTCTCCGAGAGGGGCGGAGGAATCGAACTTGGGTCGGCCATGTTGGCCGCTTGTAAGGCGAACGCCCTGCCGCTGTGCTATCGCTCCAGCCAATGCTGATAATAGGTGATCAATAAACTTTTGTCTTGTTTTGGGGGTCACATGCTGTGGTACTCAAGGCTTACTCTTGACTCTCCGCTCATGGGTTACTCCTGGTGGAAGCTGGGAACAATATAAAGCACCTAAGCATTAAATTGGAGATGACTGCATAAATGGTATGTGCCTTAATCTGGTGCTGTCTCTTTGGCCCATTAATAGACTTCTAATGACCAAATTCGTTGAAGACTCAGTTTTAAAAATATATGTACATATGTCCCAATGTAAAATTTCCTTTTTATCATTTGATTCCATCTTATATTACTAAATATGATTTTGTATTCATCATTCATTCATTCATCATCCTGTTATTCGTCGATTGCCTCGAGCAGGCCCCAGTAACATCTCTTTCATCCTAGCCCTGAGATTATATTCATGGCTCTTTAGGAGAATGAGACCCATCATTGTTACTGGTATTTGGCATATTTGGTGCGCCACGGGGAGTTTGCCAGACTCTGCCCTGTGGGCAGGCTACATTCGATAGCCTGCAAGTTTGTCCAAAGTAGGAATGAGATAGTAAGATGTCATAAAAGATGTCCTGATAAGATGTCGCGTGGCCACCGCGCCGTTCCGGGATCTGGATTTTATAGTCTTTGAGTCTTGGCCGCTGATGGGATTACACGGCACCAGGGGGCCAGGTGGTGGGTGTGACCCCTGCCTACTGGAATTTGGAGGATCTGGGTGGAGGATGCTCGACTCCAATCCGAGTAGGCTTGGAGATCTCGGCCCCGGAACCCGCGTGGCTTTGTCCCTCTGCCAGTACCTTCATGTGTGCGGAGAGCGGTCTCAGCATGGTGGTGGCTGGTCCTGGAGGTCTTGTATATAGAATATAAAAGGCATAACTTTCAGGATTTGGCTGATATCTTCTCGTAAAGAAGATGAATCTGGTATGCAATGACACATTTTTTCTCCTCTTTTTATCATAGTTGTTTTACCATTGTATCACTTTGAGTTATTATGCCAACTGTAGAATTTTAGGCATACAATTATCCAACACCAGTCCCACAACCAGTGTTAGCAACCACTGTTGTCCCCAGATTGCCTCCCACCTCCTAACCCACCTCCTTAAAAGACATAATTTTTAAGTTTAATTATTATAGTTTTGGTCTTTTGCTTTTATTTTCTGTGTATCTATAAAAATGCACTTATTGTTTTTATAGTATATAAATGACTTATAGGTTATAATAGATGTATATTTATAATAAAGTTTTTTCTTACTGGAATTATTAGCTTTTAGGCAAGCATTTCTTTGTTTTATAAGAAAATGCAAAGCAAAACAATTTGTGAACAATGTATGTGCCTAAAATTTAAAAAAAAAATTGTATACTGAAACTGATATTCTGACAGTTGGAAATGTTTGTGCCTAAAATTGTACCGAAACTGATATTCTGACAGTTGGAATAGGCCCAGAAGTCCGGAGTATGTTAAATAATATCATGGGAATATGTACTATTAAGATTTCCTGTGCAGGACAATGATTCCACTGTTCAGGTTGCAGCCACAAATTTATTCATCGGTTTTTTGGGGGCTGGAGCAATAGCCAGCAGTAGGGTGTTCGCCTTGCACACAGCCAACATGGCCGACCCGAGTTCGATTCCTCCACCCCTCTCGGAGAGCCTGGCAAGCTACTGAGAGTATCTCACCCGCACAGCAGAGCCTGGCAAGCTACCCATGATGTATTCGATATGCCAAACACAGGAACAACAAAGTCTCCAATGGAGACGCTACTGGGCCCACTCGAGCAAATCGATGAACAACGGGAGGACAGTGACAGTAACAGTTGGTTTCAGCTGTGCTCAGGGCTTACTCCTGACTTTGTGCTCAGGATCACTCCTGGAAGACTTGGAGAACCATATGGTATGTCGGGGATTGAACCTGAGTTACACGTAGTCAAGGCCATGTCTTACCCATTATACTATCGCTCTGAACTCTCTTGAGTGGAAATGCACGAGAAACAATTTCTATATGGACATTCAGTTAGTGTCAGTTTATTTTTGAGTAATAAATTAACACCCACATTAAGCATGAAGAAAAAAAATGGTGATGCCAGAAATTCACTGTATCACTGTCATCCTGTTGATCATTAAATTGCTCAGGTGGGTGCAAATAAAATCTCTATTCCTCCCAGCCCTGAGATTTTAGCTGCCTCTTCTTACTCCTCTTTTTCCAATGATTGGACGCTCTTTCAGGGTCAGGGAATGAGACCTGTTGTCATTACCGTATTTGGCATATCGAATACGCCACGGAGAGCTTGCCAGGCTAGGCCCGTGTGGGCGGGATACTCTGGGTAACTTGCTGGGCTGTCTGAGAGGCATAAATGGGTAAGCAGTGTCTTATAATGAACGTGTGAAGTCCTCACACAATCCGGAAAGCAACCTGAAGTGTGGCAGTGGTTGGGCAGTGGAAGTCGGCATGGAGTCCAGTGGCATGGTTCTGGGAGCTTCCTTCTATACTCCCATCTGGGAGGAGCATTCATGATTTCTGGAGGGTGACTGAGGAGGAGATTATCTGGTGCTGGCAGGGTGTGGCTTATGGGTATGGTACCTGAGTCACCAGAGACTGGGGAAACAGGCAGAACATCTCTGTTGCAGTCCATTGAGTCCAGAGTTCCACATTTTCTTTCTTATCCCTCTAGCATGTCTTTACTAGAACTCACAGAGTTTATCACAGAGGAAACACACCTTGGAAATAAGTGAATAGAAGCTCAGAATACCATAAATCATATCAATTTTAATAGTTGTAATGTTATTTTTGACAAAGTAGTCATAGTACTTTGATGTTAGAAATAAAACATTTGTACAATTATAATTTTTCTTCTTCCTTGGTATTAAAGCTTCCCTTTCTTTTCTTTTTTATTAAGAACTTTATACAATTTGATTAACAAGGTGTACATGAGTTTTGTAATATCATTGCCTCAAACTATGTATTCAATTATCTTTGAAAAGCAAAACCCAATACAGTTCCTCATAATATCAGTGAGACTTGTGATTCTTGTACCTATTTATTATATGGTTATGGAATTTTAATTTCATACTTTATTAGAACTATATAATGTGATTATTTATATACAATTTAAAGTTATTGGCAGAACAAAATATTTCAGTTAGTAGTAAACAGTCTTCATAATCTCTCCAATTTTTAAGAAATTATATTTGCTTGCTTTAGTTTCTCCCTCTGAAGTTTAAAACTTAAGTGATGTCATAATATTGAAGAGCTCAACATAAAATAAAATGATAATAGCTTTCATTTTATACATGCATTTGTTTATTAAGGAAGGAGAAAACTATTTGAAATTTTTTTACAAATATTGAAATGATCAGAATTTATCGTCAGACATGCCATTTACAATGCAGGATCTGGTTATCAGTAACAATAGAAGAATGAATAATTATATGACGACTGGTATTGAGTTTTGTCACTTCAGACGAATTGCTTTAAATTTTATGATTAGATACCGTCCTTATATATACACACTCCAAAACGCATAAGTAAATAGAAAACACTGGTTTACAAAAATGCAATTTTTTATATTTTAAGGTTGCTATGTGGCACCACCGCACTTGCTTCTAAAATGCGAATATTACTTCATCACTGTACATAAGATTATTTCCTTCTACTCTTCCAATCTTAGGTAACTTCTAATCTGTTGTCCGAGTCTAGGGAGCTGTCTTCATTGAGCAAATTCTATTCCCTTGCTTTGTTACTGTTGTTACTGTGTTTGGCATATCGAATACTCTCGGTAGCTTGCTGGGCTCTCCGAGAGGGGCGGAGGAATCGAACTCGGGTCGGCCATGTTGGCCGCTTGTAAGGCGAATGCCCTACCCGCTGTGCTATCGCTCCAGCTTTGTATAACATCTATGAGCAAAAAAGACCAGTGCTATTTGTTTTCTTCCTTCTGACGTGATTTTCATAGTATGAAACTTTCTAATTATCTTTAGGTTTTCACTATAACTATTTTATTATGTTTATATTAGACAATTTCTTTATCCACTGATCTGTTGTCAAATAATTTGGTAATTTTCATATCTTATATTACAGTGTTGTTGTGAACATAGATGGCACAACAATGTATACATAAATATTAAAATTAATATTTTGTGTTGTTGGAATATATACCAAGCACTGTTATTGCTTGATCATCTGGTAGTTCTACTTTTTAATTTTCTGAGAAATGACTGTTATTTCTATCGAGGTTAGACCAGTTTATTGTATCATAAATAGTGAATGAATATATCATTTTATCTACATCCTCACTTTTTGTTTCTGTTGTTTTGTTTATATATAGGACATTTTCATTGGCATATAGTGATATCACAGTTTTACTTTGAAATCCCTGATATTCAGTGATAATAAGCATTTTTATGTGTGTGTTGACTATCATATTTGAGGAAATATCTGTTTGGCTTATCAGTCAATAATCCTTCTGTTATTACTGATGTTTATTTTTCAGTTGTTGATTATTGTGATTATTTTAGATATATTGGATTAATAAATGAAAGTGCAAATATATTCTCATATTTCATAGAATTTCCTTTTTAGTAATTTTTTGTATTGCAGTGCAGAGCTTTTCTTTGAAGGATGTGATCTCACAAAGTCTACTATGCTTCAACTGTAACCAGAAGAAGCTGATAGATTACTACAAACATTCTTCTATATGACCCTCTAAATAACCTACATTAAAAAAATCCACTTAAATGCTGACTGGTCCAACCCTTTTGGAAAACAGTATGGACGATTATCAAAACAATTAGAATTTGATCTCCCCTCTGACCCAGCAATACCACTCCTGGTAATATATCCCAGAGAGGCAAAAAAATATAGTCTAAGTGACATCTGCAATTGTTTGTTCATTGCAACACTCTTTATAATAGCCAGAATCTGGAAAATACCTAAGTGCCCAAGAACAGATGACTGGTTAAAGAAGCTTTGCTACATTTACACAATGGAATACTATGTAGCTGTTAGAAAAGATGAAGTCATGAAATTTACATACAAGTGGTACTACATGGAAAGTATCATGTTAAGCGAAATGAGTCAGAAAGAGCGGGATAGACACAGAGACATTGCATTCATCTGGGAAACATAAAGCAACAAAATGGGAGAATAACACCCAGGAGTGGCTGAGATTAGTACCAGGGAGTTTGCTCCATGACTTGGAGGCCAGCCACACGTGCTAGGGGAAAAGAAACTCAGATAGAGAAGAGAGCACCGATAAAGGGTATTGGGAGAATCCTCCCAGGGTGGGAGAAGCATGCTGAAAGTAGACTATAGACCAAACATGATTCCCATCAATGCCTCTCTTGCAAAACATAGGACCCAAAAGAAGAGAGAGAGAACAAGGGGGAATGCCCTGCCACAGAGGCAGGGTGGGATAGGGGGACGGGGGGTGGGAGGGATGCTGGGACCCGTGGTGGTGGAGGATGGGCACTGGTGGAGGGATGGGCACTTGATCATTGTATAACTGAAACCCAAGCACAAAAATTTGTAAGTCTATAACTGTACCTCATGGTGTTTCACTAATAAAAAAATTTTAAAAAAATTTAAAAAATCCACTTATTCATAAACTGTAACTTATGATGGTAATGTTGTGTTACAAGAATTCAATGGAAAATCTCTGAGAACTATTCAGGATTTCTCTTAAGATTCTCTGATATAGTGTAGAAGCTTAAATTACAGAAAGAAAAAGTAGACTTTACTAAAAAGGTTGAACCTAAGATCCTTCTGAAAGAGATCTTTCCTCCTACGCAGTAAAAATTGTTCACATACTTTGACCAATAATCAGGAATTTTCATTTATTTGTTGAAGTTTGTTGAAAAGAGAGAATATTTTTTACTTAAAGTAACTCAGCACAACTGAATCATGGGATCAACTAAGATAAAATTTGTGTTTTTTTTTTCAATTTAGATTGTGTGTCATAGATCTATACACAACTGGTTAAAGACTTATAGAACTGGGTAGTCTTTGTTACTAATTTTTAGTCACCTGGAAACATTACAGAAAGGCAATACTATAAATATCATGAAATAGGAAGGAATATGAAAGCTGGTAGAAGCATTTGATTCTTAAAATAGACCAGCATTTAGAGGCTCAAAAGATGTTCATTTTGAATCTTAGCTATTTTCATATGCTATATTCTCACATGTGCATAATCCTTATTACATATAGTCACAAAAATTGCTCATTTGAAAATTTAGAAAATTTAAGAAAATAAAACCCATTCATTTACAATTCCAAATAAAACCAGCTAAGTTTTATTCTATATTGTATTTTTGATATTTTATATATATTATTTCAGTGATATTTTTGTAAACATTAAAGATAGAACTTTAAAATAATCAAATAATCTCATTTTTAAGTGAAAGAACAATATTTAACATGCAAAAAATTTGATTTGTTTCAAAGTTTTGTTATTGCAAACATATAGATTTAAAGTTGTACATGTATTTCCAATTTGCAAACTTGATTTTCTGTATTATTTAGAGAAAAGGTAATATTCATAGCTGATACAAAATTCACAAGCATACTTAAAATTTAAATATTATTGCATTTTAATATGACTTGAAAATACAAGGACTGCTCATGTGTTATTTCTATTATCACATACTGCCTGCAACTCCATCACTATTAAAACTATGTTCAGAGTTAAAAAACTTCTCTTGCCAGCATTTCATTAAATTATCAATCAGTAATCTGTTCAACATTAATTTATTCCATTTTTTCTTCCTGACAAGTATAAATCAAAGCACCAAGAAATTTGTCAAAGAAAAGAAAAGGAAATTTTACTTCCCAGATGTAGATACATCATTCACTTCACTGAACTTTGGTAAAAAAAAAAATAGGTAGCATGTAAAAGTATGTTCTTAGGAACTAGAGAAATAGTACAACAGGTATGATGCTTGTCTTATGCACAGTCAACCCTTGATCCCTAACACCATATATGGTCCTCAAAGGAAAGTCAGAAGTGATCCCTGTATGCAGAGGAAGGAAAAAGCACTGAGCATCTTCATCATTGGCTCCCAAACCCCAAAATGTATGCTTTTTATAAAAGATAAAATTCTAAGACTAGAAATGAAAGTCTAGAAATAGAAAGTCTATCACGGTCACGGTCCTCCCATTGTTCATCGATTTGCTCGAGCCGGCCCAGTATTGTCTCCATCGTGAGACTTGTTGTTACGGTGTTTGACATATCGAATATGTCACGGGTAGCTTGCCTGGCTCTGCCATGCGGGCGAAATACTCTCGGTAGCTTGCCGGGCTCTCCGAGAGAGGTGGAGGAATTGAACTCGGGTCAGCCATGTTGGCCGCTTGTAAGGCAAACACCCTACCACTGTGCTATTGCTCCAGCCCTGAGAGTAAATATAAAAATAAAAAAATAACAACAGCAAGGTTTTTAACTACTTCCGTTTTGAAGAGAATAGATTCTACTTGCCTACTGTAAATACTTAAATTAACGTGAAAGAAATATTATCAATTCAATTGATACACACGATCCCATATGAGTTTAGGACAATATATGCAAGAATCAATTTTTACAGTTCTATATAGAATTTTTACTAAAATGCATGTTTTAATATGTACTCAATGATTAGAGTAATTATATTGTTAAATTGATTTCTTTCTCATATTCCTTTTTAGAAAATAGACTTCACAACTGATTTGTATGTTTTTGCTTTCTAAAAATTTTTTTTAATTGAATACATAGTTACAAAGCTTTTGTGATTGGGTGCAGTAATAGAATGTCCCAACATCCATCCCTCCATCAGTGTACATATCACATACCAATGTTCCCATTATCCCTCCTGCCACCTCCAGCCCCATCATCCCATGTCCTCCTCTATGGCAGACAGTTTTCTTCTTACAGTCTCTCTACTTTGGGGCATTATAGTTGTCAATAAAGATACCGAGAGGCCATCATTTTTGGTCTATTACTCACATTCAGCACACATCTCCCTTCCAGAGTGATCCCACCAAGCATCATTGTCATAGTGGTCCCTTCTCTACTGATTTGTATTTTTAATCTGTCCTGTGACTTCTAGTCTTTCTCTCAGTATCTAAAAATTTCCTTTAAAACAAAATACTATTTTTCAGACCACAGTTTTGTGGCCATATCAGGCTGAAGAGACAGCACAGCAGGTAAGGCATTTGCCTTGCATGCAGCTTACCTGGGTTAGAGATTCCTCCACCCCTCTTGGAGTGCCTTGCAAGCTACCGAGTATCTCACCCTCACAACAGAGCCTGGCAAGGTACCTGTGACGTATTCGATATGCCAAAAACAGTAACAACAAATCTCACAATTTGTTTTGAGACATTACCAGTGCCCCCTCAAGCAAATTGATGAACAATAGGAGGACAGTGCTACAATGCTACTATCCTATCAAATTATCGCCATTGAGTTATCCTATACCATTAATTAAGATGAGAACACTATTCAGGTCTCCCGAAGAAGAATAGAAAGAGCTATGCTTGGAATATCATGTTTCACTCAAATGAGAGAAAGAATCCGGAGTTCTGACATCCGTTGACGATCAAGGATCAGGGACGCTGTCTCATTTGCCAAGGTGTCGAAAATCAGATGGGCTGGTCACGTAATGAGATTTAAAGACGACCGTTGGACTAGAGCTGTTACTGATTGGATTCCACGGGATGTCAAAAGACCGCGTGGCCGCCCACCTACCAGATGGTCAGACTTCTTCGTCAAGATCATGAACGATCGGTTTGAGGCCCTTCATGTTCCCGGAGCGAACAGTTGCCATTGGGCTACACTAGCACGCGACAGGGACAAATGGAGACGTTACTGGCGCCCGCTCGAGCGAATCGACGACTAACGGGAAGTTAAGTGATTAAGTGAAACATTTTATTTATTTAAAGTTCCACTCTCTTTACCAAAAGATACCTCAGCACTCTATTCTTTAAAGTTAGGGTGCTATCACTTATGAAAAAACTCATAAAATAACATCCATCCAAAATGGTACTTGTGTTTAGGTCTTTTGTCTCTAATTTCTTTATAATCTCATCCTTCTCCCACTACTGTTGGAAATTTTTACTTCCTTTAGCTTTTATCCATTACTTTTATTCCTGTTTCTCTTTTGATAACTTTTATCATTTGCATTTTCTGAATGCTTCTATTCCACCTACTGTTTAATTAAAGATAATTTCCAGATTTACATCTGTGCTTCTCTTCCCATTGTGCCTCTGTCAATGCAGTATCTTATATATTATCCATTGTCCATATATCAGTCACTCACTTGCTAGTCATTCCACATTCTATTTCTCCTGTTTTGACTTCCCTCATAAGTACATTTCTTGTATTAAATGTATTAAATGTTTGCTGCAATAAAACAAACACACATGCACACACACAACTTTTATTACCTAATAAAATATAAACCTCATCCTATATTGATTCTCCATGCCATTTTTACATTACCTGCTATATTTTTCTCTACTCTTTACATCAACCAGTTTTCTAAATTCTATTGTTTCTATCATAAGAATATATTTTAACTATGTGTAAAAGTTACACAGCTTACTTATTTTTGCTAATGATACCATGAGGTAAAGTAATAGTAGCACTGTAGCACTGTCCTCCCATTGTTCATCCATTTGCTCTAGCAGGCACCAATAATGTCTCCATTGTGAGACTTGTACTTACTGTTTTTGGCATATTGAGTATGCCATGGGCAGCTTGCTAGGCTCTGTGAATGGGATACTCTCGGTAGCTTGCTGGGCTCTCCGAGAGGGACCGAGGAATCGAACCCAGGTCAGCCATGTGCAAGGCAAACGCTCTACCCACTCTGCTTGATAGACAAACTACAAGAAACACAAATGTGGAGATCAGCTATTCTGCTATGGTATTAAGAATAACAGACCTGAGAACAGATGACTGGATAAAGAAATATGGTATATCTACATAATGGAATACTATACAGCTATAAGGGAAAAATAAAGTCAAGAAATTTGCTTATGAATGGATGAACATGGAGAGTATCATGCTCAGTTAAATGAGTCATAAAGAGAGGGAAAGTCATGGTATCACTATGTTCATTTGTGGGCTGGAGCGATAGCACAGCGGGTAGGGCGTCTGCCTTGCACGCAGCCAACATGGCCGACCCGAGTTCAATTCCTCTGCCCCTCTCAGAGAGCCCGGCAAGCTACTGAGAGTATTCGATATGCCAGACACAGTAACAACAAAGTCTCCAATGGAGACGTTACTGGGCCCACTCGAGCATAAAAAATGTATGAGTTTAATATCAAAGGCCAGGGAAAACAGGGGCTAGGATGGACAATAGTTGGATGTCTCCCACAAGTGTGTGTGGAGCAAAGGAAAGTTAGGCTATAGAAGTGACCTGTATGACAGTAAGAGTGGGAAATGAGAACTCTGGACAAAAAAGGAGTGTTGAAAGTAGGTAAAGGGTAACACTATAACCTTTCAGTATCTGTATTGCAAACCATAAAGCCCAAAATGAAAGAGTGGGAGAGAGGGGGAGAAAGAGAGAGAGAGAGAGAGAGAGAGAGAGAGAGAGAGAGAGAGAGAGAGGCAGAGAGGCGACATTAGTGGTGGGAAATGTACACTAGTGAATGGAGTGTTGGAACATTGTATGACTGAAACCCAATCATGAACAACTTTGTAACTGTGTATCTCACTATGATTCAATTAAAAATAATTAAAAGAATAGAGAACATGTGTGTTTTGGGAGGAAGGAGGGACCAGCATGATGAAATACATAGAGAACTTGTGAAAGTCAGAAAGCCAGAAAGCAACACTGGATAAAAATAGAAATTGACAGTTATTTTGTTTTAATTAAAAAAATAAATAATTGACAGATAATATTATATATGACCAATAAGTGCAAGATAAGATAATAAGAAAAAGCAATGTGATAGTCATCATACACTTTATTTTATTTGCTAGTAATAGTACCAAGTATCATCTCCTTTACTACAACTTCTTTATGATATGACTAAAGAAAATCAGATTGGTTGGTACCTTTGTTCTTCATCCAGTTGGGCCAGTTTCCGAGAAGATAGAAACAAACAAGGATTTAACAAATTTTAGCATCATCTACACAGCCTTGAGTGAGAACACATGCTAACCACTTAATACAGTAACATTCATTCACCCTGGTTCTCAACCTGTGAATTATTGTTTAAGTTGTCAGAGACATTAAGGGAAATTGTTAAGCACATTAAAATTCAAAGTGTACATTAGGGGCAAAGGATTTCAAAAAAAAACAATGAGAAGCAATCTTAATGTATAGTGTAAGGTCATGATAGTTTCCTGTTCAGTTTTGGGCATTGTTACACTCATCTAGGAAACCCTAAACCCTAAATTCTTTTCCTTCCTGGGTACATTTTGCTGCGCAGTCATATTTTAAGACTTAAGCTATTTTTTTTGCTCGGTCTACTCCAAACTTAGGTTGACTTTTTATTAGGGGTATGGATAGTCCACAATGATACAGATATCTATTATTTTTATTACAACTGAAGATATCTGATACAGATATCTATTATTTTTATTACAATTCAGTATTACAACTGAAGAATCTGAATCTTTGAGAGATTAAGAAACTTGCCCAAATTACACAGATAAAATCAGCAAAACAAGAACTTGATAGTAAAACATTTATGCCATTTTTCATGTTTCTGCTTAGTATCATATTATTTCTATCCTCTTACATTTCCACAATTAACTGTCTTTTAGCAATATTTATAAACACTTTATTAATGCATCTTATTAATGTATCTTGATATGAGCAACATTTCTAAAAGTACAAAAGAGTATATTCACTTGTATTATTCATAGTTTCTCTACACTGCATTAGATTACAATCTTTTATAATGATGTCTTAAATTAAGACTAATATATTTAATTTCAACTATTTTTAAGTGTTCTTACAATTGCTTTAATCACTATTTTTCCCAATCCTGTTTTAGTTCAATATTTATAATTTCATAATTTTATGCAATTTATTTAAAAGTAAAATAACACATTTACTAATATCTTCATCTGTATAATTTTATGTATATTAGAGTTCATTCTTATTCCGAAGTTTCTTTAGGAATAATTATGCGGTGGGTGTGTGTGTGTGTGTGTGTGTGTGTGTGTGTGTGTGTGTGTGTGTGTGTGTTTGGAGTTAATAAGCTTAGATACTGGGGGGGAAACATTGAAAAGATTATACCACAGATAATTAATAAAAATCAATTAGTTTGTTAATGAGTACTCTGTCAGGACCCAAGGTGGCAGGAACCAGCTGGGGGAAAGAAATCAGGATCCCTGAATAGGACATTTAGAATGCTTGAGTCCTGCTGAGAATTCAAGAGGAAATAACTATAAGACGCACTACTTGGGTTAAAACTGGATAAATTTCCTCTTGAGATTGCAATTCCTCTAGCTAATAAATCTAGTAAAAAAGTGATTCACCTTTAGCGTATGCCATAAAACATTTTCTGAGGCCTTAAGTACATTGTTCACTGCCCTGTATTAAAAACAAACCCACAGTTGTAAATGTCAATGACTAAGAATATTAAAGCACTTGCATCTTTCTTATGTTAGTAGAAAAGCGGAAAGCAGCCATTACCTAGACTATGACTTTTTACATTGTATTTATATAAATGGCAAAAGTCAAACATGAGTGAGAGGGAAATACAAAATCTGTCTTCCACTGGTCCTTGGAAGAAGAAAAAGAAAATTCTAATGACAGCAACTGACCTTCATAGAAAGTTTTGCAGAAAAAGCAATTCCTCCATTTGTTACTTACGACTGTATTAAGATTATTCCCTTTCCATCATATTTAATTATGGATAATTTATGGGACTAACAAGAAAAGATCATTTATATAAAATAAATTTCATTAGATATTTTGTCTTCAAAGATTGAAGAAGAAAAGTGAATTATATTCTAGTAGATTTGAACTCTTTTAGGTTGGAGTATATAGTTTTATTATAAATATACAATTTTTTGCATATTATAAATGTAGATATGACTGCTAATTGTTCTCTCTTTTGGATAAAGTATAAAGTTTAAATAAATTTGGTTACATATTATAAGAAAATTGTTCTTACTTCAATAAAGTGAATTTATAATAGGAAATGAGATCGATAAATTTAAAAATATTAACTAAAAACTCCCTCCAAATGAGTTAGATTCCTAAGGGCAAAATATCATTAAATTTAGTTATTTTACTAGTTATCTTTCATAGATAATATGATCCTCTAATTACCTGAAAAATGTGTGGGTAGTAAAATGGAGAGAGAGCTCACACATTGGTAAATGGGAAAATAGACTGAATGTGATAAAATGACTCTAAGTAACTTAAGACAATTTTTGGCAACTAAATAATGTTATTCACTATATATAAAATATATATTAGAACAATTCCTTCATAATATACTCAACTATTTGCTCAAAGCCCACACTTGTACAATGATCAAAAGTAGTATCTATAGCATTAAAGTAAATCAGATTATAGTTTCTCATTCAGCACTCTCTAATATCAAGATATTTCCTCTTTCGCTCTAATGCATTTTTAATTTCCTAGGAGACAACAATGATAGTTTCAGCTCTATGACCTTACATTTATTTTGATGCATGGGATTTTTCAAATGTTCTAGCTTCTGGGTACATATGAAATATAATTATGTTTTATTTCAAAATACATTGACAAATGAATCTGACTCAAAATCACATTCATTTCAGGTATATAGAGATAATAACACTCATATGAGAAGTTCATCTATTAATAGGTAAATTTAGAGCACATATGTTATTTCATTTATCATTTTCGATGTAACCTCACCTAGTCCATCAAGAAAATGAATGTCATCTCTCACCCTCATTTTCTAGTTCTTGGACATTTTCATCAACAAAAAAAAACGGGGAATGCATTTTGGAAAAGCTTATTTTTAGTTCTTCGGAATCAAATGAACCCAAAGAGAGAAGTTTCCTAACAATTAAGGTTAACAAATGTTGATGTTTAGGTCATTGTGTAACTTATTTTAGAGTTTCATGGCACCAGGAAATAAAAAAATAATTTCAAACTTAGTATCACAGAACTACATTTTAATGTAGGAAATTATGATTTTTTTTTTGACTTGCATTTTACTTTTGGTCTTTTGTTACCATAGACTTTTATGTAGTCTGTATTGATTTTTATACTTGAGTTCCTAAATTAGTTATGTTTATTTGTAACTTTACTGTGAAATTATTTTTGATTGAACCAATGACTTCCATATCAAAAAACTAGGGCTTGAATATTAGCTTTATTAAAAATGGATATTATCAAATCTGTTTCTTGATTAGTTCATATGAAAGTAAGAATGATAATTAATGATGCATCTTAGTCTTATTTTGATAAGGCAAGTTAATGTTTTTAAAGAACTTAAACAATTCACAGTTCATATTACATTCTATATGTGCTTGCAAACTAAATCATTTAATCAAGTTAAGACACACAAAATATATAAAGCCTTTGTTGAAATATTGCCAACCAGTAGCTGCTGAATGGGGACATCTACTCATTCATTTAATATTAGATGCTGCATTGTTAATTCTATAAATTGTGGAACACTTAGCATTTTCCAGGATTAATGTTAAACAAGAAAAAATGAAATTAAAGAAGCACAATCTCTGTTCTGAAAATTGCATCTGGTTAGAAATATTGAAATATATTTATAAATAAATGATTTAAATACTATGTGATAGATGTGATGAAATAATGTTGGAAAGGCTATAAATTTTTACTTGAAGAGGAAAGGCCTTACAAAGGAATTTCAGTGGTGCTTGAAGTATTAATAGAAATATTTCTTATGAAGACAGAAGGAAATATATCTTCATTAGAGCAAAGAGAAAGGATGGATGAGACCATCACTCCCTCAGTTCTGTTCTCAACTTTCCTATTCAAAGAACAGGAAAGAGGGGAACTCAATAAAGTACATTTCTTCTCATCCAAAAAGGGAAGAACAAAGGACTGGTGGAGAGATAGTTCGGAGGTTAAAGTTCAGTTCTTGTATACTACAGACCCTGTTTTAATTCCAGGTACCACATGGTTCCTGACACATTCTAAGTAGTCCTTGAGGTCACAAAACCTTCAAGTATGGCTCTGGAGGCATATGAGCACCAGTGGGGTAGTTTGTGTAAACTCTAGCCATGCACAGCATGACTTGGTCAGTAATGAATTTCTGAGGGAGACCCCAGTTCTTGAGCACTGTTTGAGATCATTCTGTCAGGCTCCCCAACCCCCCACCGAAAAGACATGACCAAGAAGGTAAGTCTTAATATGCAATTACTTTAGAGTAGGCTCATTAGAATTCTCCAGGTGTTACTTCCTAATGAAATCATTAAATATTTTGACTTTTAGGATTCTGGCACATTTTTTAAACCTCAGTTTGCCATCTCAGAGTATGAGTATATAAAAACCAAAAATGACATAAATGCAAGAAGAAGAACAATGTAAAAGACTAACAAGAAATCAAGCTACTTTCATTAAAGCTCCTAAGATAAAAGAAATCAGCACTATGTGAATTTTAAACACTTCTAATTCTTTTAACACATCTCTTCGAACTTTAACTTAGTGGGTTTATTTTTTGTACTTATTTTAGTATTGTAGATTAATCACACACAGAAAGAAAATGGTATCGATAATTAGTGCTGGCTCTCTGTATTCAATTGGCCTTGAAGAGAATGTGGATCATTTCATCTTAAATTTAGCTGATATAACACGTCAATATTAATACTGTAAATATCATGTTTTTTAAGTTACGCTAGCAGGATAAAATTATATGATGAATATTGCTATAAAATATTTTATATTTAGTACCAGGAATTTTACTCCATGGCTTGTAGACCAACCACACATACTAGGGGAAAAGGGAGCTCAGATAGAGAAGGGAACACCAAATAAAGGTGTTGGTAGGATCCTCCCAGGATGGGAGAAGCATGCAGAAAGTAGACTATAGACTAAACATGATTGTCACCCATTGCCTCTTTTGCAAACCACAACACCCAATAGGAGAGAGAGAACAAAAGGGAATGCCCTGCCACAGAGGCAGGGTGGAATGGGGGGAATGGGGGGTGGGAGGGATATTGGGATCCGTGGTGGTGGGAAATGGGCACTGGTGGAGGGATGGGTATTTAATCATTGTATAATTGAAACCCAAGCACAAAAATGAGTAAGTCTGTAACTGTACTTCATGATGTCTCACTATTAAAAAAAAAGTACTGATTTTAAAAACTAATAACTTAAATTGCCACACACACACACAAAAACAAATGGTCCACAAAACATTTTCCTGTCCTTTGGAAGATTTTCCGATGCATTGTTATCATTAACCAGTCTTTTACTATTAAACTTAAATGACCAATTGAAAAAAAATATTTTATGATTATTTCAACTGGCAGGTTTCTGTGGAAATGAACAGCAGGTCATCAAGGTCCTTGTTTCCTTAAAACAATGTAGAGCCTGATTCCCAGATCAGGATTTTCAGAAATTACATATTTTTTGTTTTTGTTTGTTTATTTGTTTGTTTTTGCTTTTGGTTCACACCTGGCGATGCACAGGGGTTACTCCTGGCTCTGTACTCGGGATTTACTCCCTCAGGGGACCATATGGTATGCTGGGAATCGAACCCAGGTCAGCCGTGTGCAGGGCAAACACCCTTACCAGCTGTGCTATCACTCCAGTCCCCAGAAATTACATTTGAATGTGTAGTATTAACTTCTCAAACTCTGACTCAAGTTGAGTCTTTAGCAACTAACTTTATAAAATATTAAATTTTAAGACATAGTGTTATTTATAAAGAAATACAAGTAATAATTTACGTATGTTCTTTTTCTTTGCTCAAAACTACACAGAAGGAAATTTGCATGAGAAAATACTATGTGCTTAGCATCAAAGTCAAAAAATAAAAAAAGGAATATTAAGTGACAATTTTGGTCAAAAAATTGTTATCAAAATAAGCATGGTGAACAAGAAACTATTCTCTAGCCTAAGAATGATTTTGTCTATCTATTCAATATTCATTTGAATTTCTGAGGTCTATTCTAGGTATATTAATTCAGGGTTACCAAAGTGAAACCAAAACTTTTAAGACCATTTTTACAATAATTTCATACCACAGAGTTCTGTAAACATTACCATGGTGAATCAGTACTTATTAATTCTAATGGGAGAATTTCAAATTTTTTAAATTTATTTTAAAATTTGGGGGTTTAGGGGCTGGAGCTACTACACAGCGGGTAGGGCATTTGCCTTGCATGCGGCCGACCCAGGTTCGATTCCCAGCATCCCATATGGTCCCCTGAGTACTTCCAGGAGTAATTCCTGAGTGCAAAGCCAGGAGTAGCTCCTGTGCATTGCCAGATGTGACCCAAAAGAAAAAAAAATAATAATGAAATAAAATAAAATAAAAATAAAATTTGAGGGTTTAACACTGTGACTTACAAAGTTGTTTGCAATATAATTTTAGGCATACAATGTTCCAACCTGTAATCCCACCACCTCAAGATTCCATTCCTCCACCAGTGACCTCCAGCTTCCTCTTATTTGCCACGCTTAGTCCTTGACAGATACAGTTTTAGCTTAATTATTGTAATTGGTTGTCAGCTTTCAGTTGTGTTGGGTCTAATGTTTTAGCTATATACAATTACCCTGCTTCCACACCACGGGGCAGCCTTTAAGACTATATTTGCTAGAGATATGTGTCCTCTATTAAAGGCCTAAAAATTATACTTCATTTCTGAGAACATTTCCTCATTGTTCTATAGTACCGTATTTGCAGACCATGCACTGACAAGTTATTTTAAAGGCCATTTGTTTCATTTGTTTAAGTTGTATAAAAACCACTCAATAGGGAATAGAGAGATTACAGTGAGTAGGCTGTTTGCCCTGCACTCAGCTACTGAATATTCGATCTCTGGCACCCCCTCTGGTCCATTGACGCTGCCAGGAATGATCCCTCTATGTCCTGAGCTCTGTCAGGTATGGCTCCCAACCTAACAAAAAAAGACTCAATTTAAAAGGAAATTTTGTGTGATCTGTGCCTAAATATAGAGTATTTCAATAAGGCTTACAATTAATTTGTAAACCATATCTATAGACCTTGTCCCCAACGATTTTGCAAAATTCAACAAAACTCAAAACTTTTAAATAAAATATGGCAACCATGTGATTTATTACATAAATAGCATCCTGAGAGTGGTTTGGACTTTGTTCCACAATAAACTGGATAAATGTGTGTATATGCATCCCAGTGCTGCTTCAAGTCATATGCTTTCCAAAGGAAGTTAGCAATTTCAAATTTGAGAAGATTTGTGTATTTTCTTGGAGTGTGGGGGTGAATAAAACTGATAATTTCAGACTTATATATTGATGGCATAGCATATAAATGAAATGAATGAATTCATTCAAGTTTAAAACATCATTTATTCATCCACGAAACCAAATGCTTAGTGTTCAGCTGGACTACGTAGTTAATGTGTTTATATAGTCTTAAAAGTTTATTCATTTATAATAGTGATATAATAGGCATTTCACTCCCCCCTTTTTTTTGGTCAAGGGACAGTGAACTTAAGTCATACCTGCCATTGATCAAGGCTTACTCCTGGCTCTATGCTCTGGGACCACTGCTGGTGGTGCTCAGGGGCATACAGGGTACTGTTCTGGGATCAGACCAGGGTTGGCTGCCTGCAAGGCAAGAGCTTTAACCCAGTATTTCATCATTTTAATTGAAAAAATTTTCCTTTCATTTCTGCTTTGGGGCAGGGGTTGGGGTTTAGGATGGAAACACCTGAAATATGGTGGTGGGATTGGTGTTTGAATATTAAATGTAATCAAATATTGTGAACTACTTTATAAAACAAAAAAATTAAAAAAGGATTTTCCTTCCATATTTATAAAATATAGGCATGATTCACCTATATGTTTATTATAGTGTGTATTTACAAATTAGATCAGGATTTATGAAGAGAAACTTTCTTGGAGAGCTTTACCTTAGATTCAGAGTCTAATCAAGGGTCCGATTTCCTGTGTCAACAACAAGAACAATAGCAGATTTTGTGGAAAATTGATTAGGAATGTCTTCAGATACTAGAAAAGCTGAAGCAAGCCCTTCCATAACCATGTAGATTAGAGTAGAAATTAAAATGAAATCTGTACTTGGTAAAGGTAAAGTGAAAGATTTTGCTATTAAGCTAGCACTTTGATCATAAAGATTCAAAGGTATCTATCACCCTGCATCTGTGAGAACGTATTAAAAGGTTAATGAAGTTTAGTGCCTTTTTGAACTTAAAACTAAATTGCCTGGTCAGTAAATACGAGAAATTTTGTAGTGTAGATTACCCTGGGAAATTCTTGGATTGGCAGGGCGAGGCGGTAGAGGGGAGGGGGCGTGTACCCGCTGGGAGACGATGAAACGTCCTTACAATTTATTTCAGAACATCGGATGTCTTGAAACTGTCCTATACATTATTGAGGCTGTTTGGGAAAAAAGCTAAATAGAGGTAAGCCTATTTAAAATGAAATTGGGAAGCTTAAGAAAATCTCTTATGTGAGAAATCTGGAAAATACAGTACCGTTATTCACATACATGTTATAGAACTTTGAATGGAACCATCCCATTTTAATAAATTCATGGAGACAACTGCTTCACAGAACTCTGTAGCATAAAAATTACATCATAAGACTGTGCATATAATAGTTATTCTGCCATGGGTTAAATGGGCAGAACTTGGAGTGTTATTTTTTAAAAAATTGAAAGGTTGTGACAGTAATAAAAAGGTTGAATGGTAATGCCTCTAATTGAACAGTAAGGCCTCTTCCCTATTAAGTCACTCTTTCATCTGTCTTTTTAATTATTTCATTATCATTTTGTACTGCAGTTCACAATGAAATGACCATTTGTGTTTAAGTGAAAGCTAATTATTAGGACTGAATTATTGTGCAGTTTATTGATCCCTATGGTGGATTAAGGGCTTTAAGTTCGTCTAGACAGAATAGTTAGCAAAATGACAAAAGGAAACATATAAGACCCTTGGGAAGAATCCCTATGCTCCATAAGCAATTAATGCCTGCCAGGTAATGGAATTTAAGTTTATACTAAATCCAGCAGAGCTTTGACATTTCAACTGCCTTATAAACACATTAGTCTAATGAATTAAGACTTATGAATTGTGTTTAGACACAAGTAGGAATATTAAGTCCAGGATATTTTTAGCCATCCATTGATTGAATAAAAAATAGATCATTTTCCCTCTGAATCTGATGAAAAATATAAAGTGCTTATCTTTGTGGTCTTTTTTTTCTGTTCATTTTGTTCTCTGTTGATGGATGTGTACTTACAACTTCTGTTTCCTAGTGAATACAACTTTTCACTGAATGTGAATGGTATGCAATGATAAACCAAGAAAAGATCTATATATAGATGTACATACAGACATGTGTGTAGGTAGATAGATATAGATATATACACCAAAGTGTTCATTCATCTTAATACACTTCTGGGGAATTTTAAAAGCAATCTGTCATTTGATGATGAGCAAGTTTAAGCCGAAGTTAATGACACAACCCAATGCCATTATTTATAAGAATACATCCTTTAGTGGACTCAGTCCTTCAGTTATGTGCTATTATTTATAAAATGTTCTATATCTGAAATTCTGTTAAGAAGATGGCATATTTTCAAAAAATATTAAGCTTTTTTGATATTTCTTTCTTATATTTTTCTTTTTCATCTCTACTTTAAACTTTTCTATAAAATTCTCTTTGTATCAAGACATTATTTAAGAATCTAGTAACATATTTAAATTAAATGCAATGAAATTTAGATATATGTTCTACTTTGACTACATTTCACTGAATTTGAAGTTGTGTACATATTAAATACTCTTCAATGAAGAGATATCCATTTCAGATAGACAGGTATACAGTTTAAAGTATATTTTTACATAATACATTTTAGGTTCTCATGGTATTAGTGTGAAATAAATTGAGAGCATTTGCATGCATAGCTATAATCTAGCAATTGCCAAAAGTGTGTTCTTCTGTTATATTAGTGCACAGCTTTATTACTTACATTTGACAGTGGCAAAGTAGCTAGTTAATAAGCAAGCATAAGTTTTTATAGCATTGGTTATTGGACTTTCATGGTATTTAAACTAGATTAATCAGTGAAGTATGATAAAGTTGAGGGATTAAATAGACTTGCGCTCTTAAATATAAAACACTAATGGGGAAATCTTGCATGAGGCAATATTTGTTATTATGAAAATATAAGAAGAGGATAATTGGTGAGGTACACTTTGAGGAAAATGAAGGTTTTTTTTCAGCTGAAAAAGTCAAATTAATGCCTAGGGAAATAGGGCATCCTTCTTACATGTAGCCCTGGTGTCATCTACGTGAGAATCATTTGATTTTTAAAACTGAAAATAAAGCTTCAGCTAAATGATGCTGTTTTGTGAGTTAATTCAAACTATGATTCAAAAGAAAAGAATTCTAAAAGTTTTTTTAATTTCTTTTTTGTAAAATTGCACACATGCCTCTGGACATGAATAATCAAATAAAGACTTACAATTTGCATGATTGGAAGAATATTTTTCTGTTTTAAAGAAAAGAACAATTTTCTCTTCACATAAAGTGTGAACTCTTTTTTCTAAAGGCTGTAGATTATTTTAATATTTCTAGTATTTTGGTAGGGATTGTTAAAATTCAAATGAATAATACGAATTTACTTAAAAATGTTTGAGAATCTTGTCTATGACAGGTGTGGATATAACTAAAGAAAATGAGTTCCATTGTTCAAACTTAAGAATAGCAAAATTGTTTTTTAGGTATGTTTTCCAATTGGAAAGATTTGTATTTTTAAGTCTAGAAGACTAGACTAGAGAAATAGTATGAAGGTAAGATTCTTTCAACTTACTTTGGTTCAATCTTTGTACCACAAGTGCCTCTTCAAGTTCCACTGGGAGTGATCGCTGAACCTGTGTTCAGAGCCAGGTGTTTGTCCTGAACACAGCCCAGTATGGAGCAAAAAGTAATACAAATCAAGACAAAAATATGCTTTATTAATCATGAAATTCACATTAAAAATTTAAAGTTCAGAAGAACGGTAACCATGCCCATGAGTTGAAGGAGCACAGAAGATCTTTTCTGGGAGAGCACTATAAAAGAAGTTTGGGGATAAGCTGTAGAGAGCTTGTTACCGTTAGAAAACAGTTCACAGTATGAGGAAGGATGGGGATTTCAATGGATACAGGAGGTGCCAGGAAGGAGTTTCGTGTGTTCAAGTGGGATTTGCATTATGTCATTAAGATGTATAGAAGCATTAGCAAATTTAGATCTTATCAACCTTGTTTTCAGAAAGACTACTCAACTAACAAAAAAACTTCATTCTCTAAATGGGACACTGACCCCCCCCCCCCCCCCCCGGGGGGGAGAGGAAGGGCAGTGAAAACATACAAAGGAAGCAATAATGTCCTTGCAGGTAATTGGGGCACTTTCTTTTTTTTTGTGGGGGCGGGGTTCATACTCAGAGATGCACAGGGTTTACTCCTGGCTCTGCACTCAGGAGTTATTCCTGGCGGTGCTGAGAGACGCTATGGGATGCTGGGAATCAAACCCAGGTAGGCCACATGCAGGTAAACGCCCTACCCGCTGTGCTATTACTACAGCCCCAATTGGGGAACTTTCTGTTTCTTCAGGTTAAAAAAGATAGATCTCCAGGGAGGCAGTCAGACATTCTATAGTCTTAAGAGCATTTTTCAGTTTTCTGTGAATTTGTTTCTTGCATTGATGAAGAACAGAATGTTCTACCATATTCCACGTGGTTTCTTTCTTATTCCTCATTCTGGAAGAAAGAGAAAAGAAAATATTGAAAATATACTATAAATATCTGGTAAGACTCCAGGAAGTAACACTGTAGCACTGTCTTCCCATTGTTCATTCATTTGCTAGAGCAGGCACCAGTAACATCTCCATTGTGAGACTTGTTGTTACTGTTTTTGCATATCCAGTATATCACCGATAGCTTGCCAGGCTTTGCCCTACGGGCGAAATACTCTAGGTAGCTTGCAGGGGTCTGGGTGGGGGGGGGGGTTAGAATCGAACCCGGGTCAGCCACTTACAAAGCAAATGCTCTACCCACCCACTGCGCTATTGCTCCAGCCCATCAGGAAGTAAAATTCATAAAATCATGGAGAACTTTACCAAAGTTCTCTTCAGTTTGTAATGATCCAACCTGGCTAAATTCAACCTTTAACAATTTGTTAATTACAAGTTAGGTTGCTCTGTGAGAGGATTTTTGCTCTAGCAAATTGTAATTACTTGTATGTGTCAGTCTCTAATTTGGAGGAAAGAAAGTTGCCCTTTGGTTTCATTTCTCTTATAAAACTAAGAAAAGATTTCTTTCTTTGACCTGTATAAGTCTGTTTCTGTTATTAGGATGAAGTGCAACTTCTAAGATTTTATATATTGAATTGAAAACCTGAATAATCAGAACTATATTTTAATAAAAAATATTACTTTATCAAGCAGTGCATCTATTTATGATAAAACACCATATATTTTTTCTCTTTGAAGATGAATTTGATTAAAACTAATGGTTCTTAATTTTATTTTCTGCAATGTATATTTCATATGAATATTTTTTACCTAAATTGTTACTGATCTCAAATGAATTATTTTAAGGTTAGTAATAAGTGAAATTCTCAGGTTTTGACAAAATTCTTTAACATCTTTAGACACTTAACTATACACATAGCAAAACTTCCAATTCTATTCGTTATTTGTTCGATGAATTTTGCAATTTTTGAAAGACATTCTGAAAGTACTACAGACTTTCAGTTTGATTCTATTCCATATACCCTTGTTTTGAATAACACATATCAAGTAATGATCAAAAAATGATAAACTTGAAATAAATAGACTTAAATGTAGTTTGAAACACTCAGTATTTACTACATTAACTTTTGCTGGATAAAAAGCATTTTGCCTTACTGTTCAATGTAAGGTTAAGTATTATGGGGTCTTATCAAAATCACCTCATGTTTTAGAGAAAAGGTTTATCTTTTTTTTATTTTTAATAAACTGCCAAAACTAATCATTCCAGTCAGTTATTCTAAATTCTGTTTGGTTAATATTTTTTTACCATTTTCCTTCTGATTGAGTTTTCAAAGTCAGTGTTAATTTGTATAATTAGATACTATTTCAGAAAATAATATTTAGTATATTTCATATGGTTTTACCAATTTTTAATTGCTCTGATCTTTAATGATTCTCTGAGAAAAATACAACAGTGATTATTAATACATTGCCCATAAATTTCCTTTTAATATCATTTATCTAGCATAGGGCTGGAGCGATAGCACAGCGGGTAGGGCGTTCGCCTTACAAGCGGCCAACATGGCCGACCCGAGTTCGATTCCTCCGCCCCTCTCAGAGAGCCCGGCAAGCTACCCGAGAGTATTTGATATGCCAAACACAGTAACAACAAAGTCTCCAATGGAGATGTTACTGGGCCCGCTCGAGCAAATCGAAGATCAACGGGAGGGCCTTTACCTTTACCTTTAGTGATAATATGCAAGACAGTCTTAGTGATTCAGACATTATCTAAATTAGATAACAGAACTCTTATTTTCATCTCTAGCTTTTAATCTCTAGCTTCAAATTTTGCAATATCTTTCTATTTCAAGTCCCAGTAAATTATTATTTTGCATCTGATAGTTAGAATTATATTCTTGCTTTATTAAATACGTGATTTTATTGTTCAGTATGCTGGATTTGATTGTATTGCCTTAAAGACAACTCTTGGTATCAGCAAAAATATTTTTGGAACCTCTTGTTTATGTTCACTGAAAAAACATACAAAACTCAGAGCTTGTCCATTACTTAATGGACAAAATTAGATTAATCATTAAAAAACAAATTTCAGCTCTGATAGTCTTAAGTATTAAGAATTTTAATTTTATTTAGATTTATCACTACTGAAAAAATACATAGTTACATACATAGCAGGAGAGATATACAGTGTGTAGAGCTCTTGTCATTATCAACATGGGTTTGATTCCCAGCACCCCATTTGGACCTTTGAGCACCACCAGGAATGTTCCCTGAGTGCAGAATGAAAAGTATGACTAAGCAGAGAAGGGTCTGCCACCACCCTCAGAAAATAATAATGAAGCAAAAATCATATTTCTTCAAATTATAATATTCTGAAAATTTGAATGTATGTATTGTTATTAATTTCAAAAGCTAATAAAAACTAAAACATTTATATTCTAAAGAAAGAATAACACACACTAGACATTGGTATATGGACACTGGGGGAGGGAATGGTCACTTTAGTGATGGTGACTGTGAAGCAGTAACTTTACATACAAATATTAGCACTATAGAAAACTTTATTATTTCAACAGTAATGTTCTTAATTATAGAATAAAAATTGCAAAATATATTTTTATTTTATTTGTTGTAATTATTTTTAAAGATGACCTTATTTGTATTCCCAAGCACATTTTTTTTATTAGTGAAACGCCCTGAGGTACTGTTGTAGACTTACAAATTTTTATGCTTGGATTTCAATTATACAATGATCAAATACCCATCCCTCCACCAGCCAAGCACATTTATTTTATAAAAATTTTATTTGTTCTGTTTCTATTTTCAGTGTGCACCTATATTGTTAAAAATTTGCTTAGGGCTGACTAAATAACTTTAAGGGCTTGTGCACATGTTTTGCATACAGGAGACCTGAAAAAAAATCCTTAGCAGTGCATGGTCTCAAGGGCAATGCCAAGAGCAAGCTCTGAGCTGGGAGTATAAATAATAAGCTGGAGTAGTTTCTCAGCATGGCTGGGGACTGACAGTCAAAACCAAAATTTAAACCAAACAAAAATATATTATTAAAATTGAAATCTCTTCCCAAAATATGTATACTTTTTGTCATTTTTCTATTCAAATTTCTATGACTAATGAAAAGATATTTAGTCTTTAAATTTTTTCCCAAGACCTAGTAAAATAGACTCCAAGGAACAATATTCCCTACTAAATACACGTAAATCAACTATTAATCATAGAAAAATGTTACCAGTTAAGGATAATTTGCCTAAGAGACCCCAGTCTTAGTTTGTGAATTTCAAACTTAGCAACTGTGGACATGGAAGGATGGTGATGGCACTTTTAGTGCGTCAACAGCCATCTCCATTGCTATTGGCATAACAGACCCTGAAAAAAACAGATAAAGTACCTCATATAAAAAAAATTTCAAAAGAGGTGAAACTGTGCTGCTAACAAGAATGGGGCTCTGAATAAAAAGTCTGCTAATATTTTAGTCTAGAAAAACCTATAGACTGCTCATAATTGAAAAGATAAGATCCCTATTTAGCCACAGTTCAACATGAATAACTATGATACAGTTCTTTTGCATACAACAGGATTGGATGAGAATGTGAATATGACCACACTGTGTGATTTTGCCTAGGGATGGTCTCCTTGAACGCCACACTCCCACTTATAGTACCATGATTGATTTTGATCTCCTTATTGTTTCCTATTTCTCAATTTGGCCATTTAAACAGAGTTCCATTTAAGTGTCATCTTCAGAAAAGCAAAAGAAGCTAACCCAGATATGTAATTAGGATAATTCAGGGCGCAAATTATAAAAGATGGAGTTTTATAAAGAGAATGAAAACTATCCAAAAAGAAAAAAATGACACAATCAATTTAAGAAACACATTAAAAACAAAAACAAAAAACTTAACAAAGTTAGAGAATACCAAGTGGGATAGAAATTAAGTATATGTCTATTGCTATAGATAGTAAATATAAATTATGTAAAGCTAAAAGAGTACAAGTAGTTATTCATTTCACAGTTTCTAGATTAAAATTTCATAAATGCTAAGTATAACTACACATTGAATGAAATTCAATCTGACATGAAAAGAAAAATCAGCATATTCAATCTTACAAAGAAAATAATATTACAAATAGAATACTAAATGACAGTAATTACTTAAATGGAACAGGAGAGAGCACATTGAGATTTAGGAGAAATAGAGAAACTATGAGAGATATCAGATACTATTTGAAGAAAAAATAGGTGTGTAATGGGCTTCTCAGAGGGTGAAAAGATAGAGAAAGGATCCAAGGATACATTCAAGGAAATAATAGCTTAGAAGATCCCAAACCTAAGAAATGCAATAACCAAGTTGTCCCAAAAGCTAGATAACGTACAAAACTTCTAAATCTGAAAACATCTAGAGAAAAAAACAGTCTACAAGTCCTCTATTGGACTTTTATCAAAGTTTTCAAAAAAATCATTCAGTCTAGGAAAGCATACAATTTTATATTTACATTATTAAAAGATAAAAACTTTATATCCCAAAATACTTTAACCTAATAATTCTTATTTTAAAAGGAGGTAAATTTAAGAAATGACTTTCTTAAATTATTTTTATGTCTCCTAAGAAATAATTTCCAAGACAATCTTTTTTTTCAGGAAAGCAAAAATAATGGAATTTACCACCAGCATATCCACCTTATAACAAATGTTAAAAATAGTTTTACTGAACTGAAGAATCAAAATAACAAAACTTTGAGCAAGATAATTATAATCACTAGCACAGCGGGTAGGGCGTTCGCCTTACAAGCGGCCAACATGGCCAACCCAAGTTCGATTCCTCCGCCCCTCTTGAACTTATTTGCCAACATGGCTTGGCACATGCCTCAGACAACCACAAGCGAACATCCGAGCTGGCAAAACAATGCAGAGAAGCCATCAAGGATGACCTCAAAAACAGGAGAGCAGCAGTACTGGTAGAAGCAGCAGAATCTGGGAAAAGCATTCGTAATGCCCGCCTGTCCTTCACCAACTACAAGACCAAGATGACTGCCCTCCGACATCATGATGGATCTATCACATTTTCCAGAAAGGCAATGGAGAAGATTATTCATTTACTATGACTTCTACTCAGATCTCTTTAATAGCCACGTCCACTTGCCCACATACCACATTCCACATGATGGATATGTCGTTCCCAATGTTCTCCCTTCCGAAATCCAACATGCCATCTTGTCGGTAAAGAAACAAAGAGCACCTGGCCCAGACAAGATCAGACCTGAACACCTGAAGAACTTACCATCAGTACTCATCAATACACTGGCTCTGCTCTTCACACACTACCTGTCTGAATGCAAGGTTCTATCCCAATGGAAAACCAGCAGGACTGTACTACTATGCAAGAAGGGAGACATCCACGACATTGGCAACTATCGCCCAATCTGCCTATTGTCTGTCATCTACAAACTGTTCTCTCGAGTCATCCTGAATAGGATTAGCAGAACACTAGATGAAGGACAACCATGTGAACAAGCCGGATTCCGAAAAGGATTCAGTACCATCGACCATATCCACACGATTACTAAGCTCATTGAGGTTTCTCAGGAGTTCAAGATGCCGCTCTGTCTAACATTCATTGATTTAAAGAAGGCCTTTGATTCTGTTGAGACTGAAGCAGTCATGGAAGCCCTAGCCAGTCAGGGCGTACAAACTCAATACATCAGGATCCTTCGTGAGCTCTATTGCGGATTCACTACCAAGATCTCACCATTCTACAAAGAAGTAATCATCCATATCAAGAGAGGGGTTCGGCAGGGTGATACCATTTCACCAAAACTCTTCAGTGCCACCCTCGAGAACATCATGCGATGACTGGAATGGGAAAGCGTGGGAGTGAAGATAGATGGTCGGCAACTACACCACCTCCGCTTTGCTGAGGACATCGTTCTAATAACACCAAACATCAGTCAAGCGGCACAAATGCTGAACGACTTTGACCGTGAATGTGGAAAGGTCGGACTACAGCTGAATCTTACGAAGACAATGTTTATGAGAAACAGCCCTGGTCGCTCTCAACGGAACCACCATCTCCGAATGGAACAGTTATATAAACCCAGGTTGAGAAATCAAAATGATGAATGAATGACCTGGCACCTGAGTTGCGCAGGAGGAAGAGAGCTGCTTGGAATGACTTCAAGAGCGTTGAAGAAATAACAAAAGGGACAAAGAACCTCCAGCTAAGATAATTATAATAAAGGATAAAGAACATAAAACCCAGAGATATGAAACTACAAAAAAAAGTAAAAATAGGGTCTGATAATAGCAGAGAGTATACAATGAATGGGGTACTTGCTTTGCGTCTAGCCAACCCCAGTTCAAGTCTCTGCACTGAGCTTGGGACATCAGAAGATATCTGTGAGCACAGAGTCAGGAGTAAGTTCTGAACACATCTGATGTGGCCCAAAAACAAATGAAACAATAAAATAGAATCAGAAAATCACATGATCTATAACATTGAATCATAAAATAATAGATATTGTTAAAAAAATTATTTTCAGTCTGGAGCGATAGCACAGCAGGTAGGGCGTTTGTTTTGCATATTTGCATCCGGCTGACCCGGTTTTGATTCCCAGCATCCCATATGGTCCCCTGAGCACCGCCAAGAGTAATTCCTGAGCACAGAGCCAGGAGTAACCCCTGTGCATTGCTGGGTGTGACCCCAAAAAAAAGCAAAAAAAATATTTTCAATATAGAAATTTCAGGGCAGGAGCAATAGCACAGTGGTAGAGCATTTGCCTTGTGTGCAGCCAGTCCGGGCAAGCCGGGTTTGATTCCTCCACCCCTCTCAGAGAGCTCACCAAGCTACCGAGAGTATCCTGCTCACACGGCAAAGCCTGGCAAGCTACCTGTGACATATTCAATATGCCAAACATAGTAACAATAAGTTTCACAATGGAGACATTACTGGGACCGCTCGAGCAAATTGATGAAAAACAGGAGGACCGTGATAGAAATTTTGACACAATCCTCATGGTACCCACAAAAGATGAATCTGTTGCAGTGACAAAAGAAAAGCTAAAGAAATTTTAAAGAACAAAAGTGAAAAAGTATTGAAAGATAAAGGTGGATAAGAACAAATGAAAAATGATAACAGCAATATTAAATGAGCCAAACACAATAAAACGGCACCAATTAAGCCCAATATATCAGCAATCACCTTAAATTTTAGCAGTTTGAACTTAGTAAGTCACTGGATAAGCAAAATTGTAGGGGTTCTACTTATATTGTAAATACAGGAGACTCATGTCAAGTATAAAGATCAACATAGGATCAGTGTGAAAGAGTGGAGCAAGGTATTTCCCACAATTACACAGAAATGCCAATGTACTACAGCTATATCTGATAAAGTAGACTATACACCAGCAATACTAATAAGACTCAGATATTAACTACCGACAAAGGGAAGAATCTATCAAAAAATATAAATGGTTACCAACATACTGACAGCAGTATAATAACACAACAATTCCAGCAATGAACATATGATTCAAATAAAAATTAACAGATCTTAGCTTTAAGTGAATAATTGAAATTGACTTAATAATCACATTCAAAACTTTCCATCTGATTTTTTGTTGCTGTTTGGGGGTTATTCTCAGTGATGTTCAGGGATTACTCTTGACTTTGTGCTCAGGGATCAGTGCTAATGGTCTTGGGGGACCATATGAGGTCCCAGGGATTGAACCTATATTGGTCATATGCAAGGCAAGCACCCAAACCCACTGTGCTATTGAGCTGGCCCCTATATCTGGAAACAGTAGATGCACATTTAATTAAGTGAAAATGGGACATTTTCAAAATAGTTCACATATTGGAACACAAAAAAAAATTAGTATATGAAGACTGAAATCACATCAGGCATCTTTTCTAATCACAAGTATGAGGATAAAAACCAACAACAGAAATAAAATTAGTAAAACTTTAAACAAAATAGATAAACAAAAGATTAAAGGATAAATAAAAAGCAACCTGGAGGTAACAAAAAAATCAAAGGATAACTTCTCAGACCCTATAGGATGCAGTGAAATAACATATGGAATTTCATTGCAACATAGGCCCAAATCAAAAAATGATAAAAGCAAACTTCTTAAATAAATATGATCTTATACATATAGGAACTAATAAATGAGGGACAAACAAATGTCAAAAAAGATAATAGGGGCTGGAGTGATAGCACAGCGGATAGGGTGTCTGCCTTGTGCGTGGCCAACCCGGTTTGATTCCCAGCTTCCCATAGGGTACCCCGAGCACTTCCAGGAGTAACTCCTGAGTGCATGAACCAAGACTAACTCCTGTGCATTGCCAGGTGTTACCCATAAAAGCAAAAAAAAACAAAAGGAAAAAGAAAAAAAGAAAGATAATTATAGAAACTTAAAGCAACATCTTGTGAAATAAAAACTAAAAAGTCAATGGAAAAACATAATGATAAATTAGCTACTCATAGCTACTCATATTTGTGAGGATTTAATTCTGATCTCTCAATTCCTTTCGATTCATCTATATTTCAATTACCAATATCTATTTCTATGTATTTTATTACAATAAAATATCATTTATTTCTATGAATATTTCTGTGCGGTAGAGTTTGAAACAAGGATATGATGCCTCCATTCTTATTTTGTCTTATTCATGGTCTTTTGTGATGACATACAAAGTTCAAAAGTATGTTTAAATTTCTTAAAGAAGCTTATTGAGATTTTAGATATTGCTTTAAATCTATATAATACTTTGGGGATAGCCCAGCAGGTAAGACCTTTGCCTTGCACACAGCCAACCCGGCTGACCCGGGTTCGATTCCTCCCCCTCCCTCAGAGAGCCCAGCAAGCTACTGAGAGTATCTCGTCCACACGGCAAAGCCTGGCAAGCTACTCTTGATGTATTCAATATGCCAAAGACTGTAACAACAAGTCTCACAATGTTATTGGGCCCACTCGAGCAAATTGATGAACAATGGTAGGACAGTGAGAGTGACAGTGACAGGATTTTTTAAATAATATGTGAAAATTCCCGCGACACACACACACACACACACACACACACACACACACACACACTTTGCATCTTCCATTTTAGTCTGTTTGTTTTTGTTTGTTTGGGGGCCAAACCCAGTGGTGCTCAAGGTTCCTCCTGGCTCTGCACTCAAGGTTCACTCCTGGTGGTTCTTAGGGAACTATGGTGGAAGAGTCTCATGGTCCAGCCACGATAGCACAGTGGTAGGGCGTTTGCCTTGCACGCAGCCAACATGGCCGACTTGAGTTCGATTCCTCCGCCCCTCTCGGTGAGCCCGGCAAGCTATAGAGAGTATCTCGCCCGCACAGCAGAGCCTGGCAAGCTACCCGTGATGTACTCGGTATGCCAAAAGAGTAACAACAAGTCTCATGATGGAGACGTTACTGGGCCCACTAGAGCAAATTGATGAACAACAGGAGGACCCTGATATATGATATGGTGGAAGATCTGATAAGTCATACACACAGACAGAGGGGTGAAGATATTCCCCTTATATTTTAAAGTACTGTATAATATTGATAAATTAATTTTAAAGTCTACTAGTTAAAAGAATATTTACAAAGAGGTCACCTCTGTCTTGTTTAGGAAATATATTTTCCTTTGCTTTATAGGGAAATAGTTTAAACATTTTAGTTATTACATAAGAGATAATAAAAAAATCTTATTTTATATATTTTCACCCTGTATTGTTAACAGGGTAACAGTTTTGAAGGGAAGCATGTAGGGCAAAAGACTAGAAAGAATGAATATGAACTCTATAAGGAAGTATATATATGAACCAATTTTTATATATGAAACTTTTAGTGATTCTTATTTTGTGACAGCAACTATCCAGTGTGAAAACAATATATTCCAAAGAGTTATGGAAATGTTACATTTGATATTCCTTTAGCATAGGGCTGGAGCGATAGCATAGCGGGTAGGGCGTTTGCCTTACAAGCGGCCAACATGGCCGACCCGAGTTCGATTCCTCCGCCCCTCTCGGAGAGCCCGGCAAGCTACCGAGAGTATTCGATATGCCAGACACAGTAACAACAAAGTCTCCAATGGAGACGTTACTGGGCCCGCTCGAGCAAATCGACGATCAACGGGAGGGCCTTTACCTTTACCTTTACCTTACAATTATAATTAGGAAAATATCATATGTAGACAATTATAGAAAGTTATTCAACAAAAGTCATTTTTGTTCCCGATTATTAAAATAATAGTATGAGAACTAAATATATCTTACACATGTATATTCTTCATACTTTCAGTTTGATTTCAAAAATTATCTGTTTAAAATAATCTGATTCTAAAGACATTTTGATTAATTTAACTGATCTCTTTTTATAAATTGTGTTATGCATAGATAATGTCATGAACTGCCAGAAAATTTAAGTTCATCAACAATGATATTTCTAATGCACCAAGACAAAGCTTTTAAGTAAATAAAGACATTTATATGGACACATTTCTTATAGGTCATGAAATATTTATTTCCTTGGATACTCATATTATCTTTATTTGCATAGATTTTATATTCAATGACATATAGTTTCATTTACTACAGCTGTGTGAGAAGTACTTCTAAATTTAATCATGCAAATTAAATTATTAGGATCATGTTATTAGGATAATGACTTCTGTGAGTCAGGAAACCACTATGGAGGGTATATAGTATAGAGGGTATGGCCCATTTCTGCTCTACAGTGGCATGTGAGGATTTCGAGGGAGTGTTGATTCATCTGAAGACCTGCTCATGAACACATCTGGTGATTAATACTATGTGTCAGTTGCAGCCTCTCAGTTTAGGTAAAAGATCTCTCATATTCAAGAATTCTATCCATAAAATAATCAAATATCAATAGGGATGGGGAAATTTCTGTGTTATGGTATCTAGAAATATTCACGATTCACTAGAAGCAAATAGGAAAGAAAGTATTAATTAGTTGAGTATAAAGGTAAAGGTAAAGGCCCTCCCGTTGATCGTCGATTTGCTCGAGCGGGCCCAGTAACGTCTCCATTGGAGACTTTGTTGTTACTGTGTCTGGCATATCGAATACTCTCGGTAGCTTGCCGGGCTCTCCAAGAGGGGCGGAGGAATCGAACTCGGGTCGGCCATGTTGGCCGCGTGTAAGGCGAACGCCCTACCCGCTGTGCTATCGCTCCAGCCCTAGTTGAGTATATATCTCCATATTCAAATGAGCTTTTATTTTAAGGCTTACTAAACATATATTATCTATTCTCCATATCTAGCTTTTCAGGTATTCTCTAATACTTTTAAGCTTTTCTAAAGCTTTAGGCTTTGCTTTTCTACAAAATATTATCTGCTCCAAAACTTCTAACTTCTGCTTCAGTGTCAATATGACATTTATCTTTACACCTGCATCATCCCATCACTAAACTCAGTTTAAATTTCAATCGAGGAGCCCAGGAAAATAGTTCAGTGTGTAGGGTGCTTGCCTTGCATGCAGCTGACCCTGTTTCAATCCTGGCACCACATGGGGCTCCCCAAGCCTCACCAGGAGAAGGAGGAGTAAGCCAAAAGTACCACGAAACGTGAAGCAAACCTACTTGTTTCCAAAACACTCCATCTCATCTCACTTTTAGAGTTGCCCGAACATGTTGAAGGTAAAATGGAAACATTTTAGTGTATGCTGCCTCAAATATATTTCATAAATAGTCACAATTTCAACATTGAAAGTTTTCTTAAGGAATGAGCTAGATTGAAGAGTTTGAAACTGTTCTCTATCTTTCTATCTATCTATCTATCTACTAAGTTTTCTCTTACATATGTATACAAAATCAACTGCAAATACTAACTCCAAGCGCTAATTATCAATGTAAATTTTTTTATTATTAGTGAAACACCATGAGGTACAGTTGTAGACTTACAAGTTGTTGGGCTTGGGTTTCAGTTATACAATGATCGAGTACCCATCCCACCACCAGTGCCCATTCTCCACCCGCACCAATCCCAGTATCCCTCCCACCATACCATCCACCATCCGGCCCTGCCTCTGTGGCAGGGAACTCCCTTTTGCTCTCTCTTTTATGTTGGGTGCTGTGGTTTGCAGAAGAGGCATTGGGTGGCAATCATGTTCGATCTATACTCTACTTTCAGCATGCATCTCCCATCCTGGGTGGATCTTTCCAGCACCCTTTATTTGGTGCTCCCTTCTCTATCTGAGCTGCCTTTACCCCTAGAGTGTGTGGCTGGCCTCGACGCCATGGACTGAACCTCCTGGTTCAGTTACAGCTGTTCTTGGGTGTTAGTTTCTTATTTTGTTACTTTATGATACCCAGATGAATGCAGTCTTTCTAGGTCTATCCCTCTCTTTCTGGCTCATATCGCTAAGCATGATATTTTCCATGTAGTACCACTTCAAGCTCGCTGATCCTCTCTTCAGTTGCACTTTTCCTATCTTATCCTATTGCTAAGGGCACTTACTGACTTTTTAATTTCATCTACTGAATCCTTTATTTGTGACCCTTCTTTTTGTAGCTTTTTTATTTCTGCTCTCATTTTTTCCTGTATTTTCTCGACTATCTGTTCTGTTGTTTCTTTCATTTCTTCCTTTAGTTTTCTGGATATCTCTTCCATTGATTCTTTGAGTAGATCCTTGAACATCCTTTGCATTTTGTCCCGGAATTCTTTATAGAAGAGAGCATAATTGTGGACAGCCTCGGTTGAGGATTCGGGATTCTTTTCTTCGTAATCTCCTTGTAGTGGAGATTTGCGCTCTTTCCTTATGTTGTTTTGGTTGTCTAGAGGTAGAATCCTGAAATCACAGGTACTGTTTCCTCTTACCATGGGAAAGGATTTTGGATAAGGTTGGTCGATGGTAGTCACCTTTCTCCCTTTCTAGAGTTCCATCTTCTTCTCAGTCAGGCATTATTCTTTGTTTTTATAATGGGCATTGAGTGAAACTTTGGAGGAGGTGCTCTTTAATATTGAGCTTGTACAGTTTATTTCATATTGGTCATTTTTTAGAAATGGAGCAGCGAGTGGAATATTGTATTATAGTAGAGGTGGTCAGAAATTTTTGGTCGCTGTATGAGCGGCAGATGGTCCTAGAGAAGGCCATGCCCACTTCTGGGAGGCCACGCCCCCATTTAGTGGCCACACCCCGGCAAGTCCCGGGGTCACTCCCACCCAGGATCCTGGAATGGAGGGGCCATGGGGAATCCCCCAGAGCTCCTGCCGGTGTCCCTCTCTAGAGGGTGTCTGGTTCAGCCGGAAAAGGCCAGCGGGGCTTGGGTAGGAGGAGCAATCCCGGCTCCCCCTACCCACCTGGAGGGGAGGGGCTGATGATGTGATGGGGAGACCCCTGGAGCTCTGACCGGTGTCCCCTGCTGGAGGGTGTCCGGTTCAGGGGGAAAAGGCGCACGGGGCCTATAATTGTAATTTTGGGCAATTAAACATTTTAGAACAAATTGAATAAATTTAAATTTGATGGTTACAAGATTAGCAAAAGGCCAAATCTTTGTGTAGTAACCTAAATGAATTTTAGTAAAATTATACTAAATTCATTTTTATTCCTTTGTCTTAGAGAACAGTTTATATTTCAAAGCTAATAAATGTGAAATATGATAGGACACAGTGGCGGAAACAGAAATCTTATAAGTGTTTAATCAAAGTTGAGTACTAGATTGAAGAATAGAGTAGGAAATTAAGGTGAACCAAGAGGAAGATGGATAATTTATGTGAGTTTGCTATAAGGATGTGGTTTCTATATTTGACTATATAGCATGGAAGACAAAGTAAGTTAAAAAAGCTATTCCCCATTATTCAATAACCTTTTAAATTTAAACACTAAAGCAATTCTTAAAATATGATATTAATAATTTCAAACAGGAAACTAATATTTTTAAAATTTCTAAATCACATCACAAAAAGTTCTTTTCCCTCCTTCTTATTGTAAAGCGGGGAACTCAAATATTTTGCTTTACGTTGGAAAGTGGATTGCATAATGTGTCATTAAAAAACTATTAATACAACCAGTAGAGGACTTGTGTTAAAGATTAATTGCTTACTCAGGTGATGGTTTCCAATCCACAAACTTCTCTTGGACTTTGAGTTTCAGAGCATTTTCTCTAATCCAACTCAACAAAACTGCTTTGCTGCCAATTAAGCACATTGGTAAGTTGGCATTTTGAAACAAATTGGAAAAAAATCTAAATTTGATGGTCATAAGATTAGCAAGAGACAAAATCTTTGTGTAGTAACCTAAATGAATTGTCGTAAATTGAGATTCTTGTTTGATTTTTATTCATATCTCCTCTTAATACCCTCCTATTACCTTATCACTTCCTTGTCATCTCTGCCTTTTTATCTTAGCAGTAAGAACATTCTATGTCCTCTAAATTATTGTTCATCACAATTGCCTGTTGCACAATAGTACATAACATTGAGAACCTTATTACTTCCCATTGAGAGCTGTGGTTCCATATGCATTGGGATAAAGACAAATTTTCTTTGGAGTTAACAATCTCAGCAACATAAGATTGCCATTCACTTTGGTAAGAGGGTTCACCAAAATCTAGAAGAATGCTTAAATAAATATTTTACATAAAATATTTATAGGAGAAATCATATTTGATTCATTAGTATTCATAAAGTCTTGGATATAGAAAGGCATTTAAAATTTTACATATCTGTAACTTTATTAGTAAATATCCAAGGATTATAAATTCTCAAATATCCTATATATATATATGCTATGTATTACTGTATTTCAGAAAGAGTTTTTATGGATTGCAGATGCCCAATATATTGTATCAGAAATTTGAAAGCAAAAATTTACCAATTGTAAACAACGTTTAATGGAAAAGAATTTTAAAGTTCTCAGTATTGTTCACTTAAAAAAAAAGCTGCCTGAAACTCAGCATCATCTTATTATAGCCAAAGTTATGCATTTTAAAATATAGTCAGTTCAAAATTCAAAGAAGTAATATGTTTTTATATGATTTATTAATGTTAGAAAATTAGAATCCATGCTCAGATATAAAATGAAGTAAAATAATAAAATGTATCTCTGGGTTCATTTTTCATCAACCTTTACACCTATTATTCATCCTATTAAAAATGGAAAAGTCAAGCTTGACAGTCATGTCAAGATGAAGACGAATCCCACAAAAAGAAACATGTCATCTCTTAAAGAGAAAATATCACACAAATGCTAAATTACACAAAGTGCATCTTTATTCTTTTCTTACACAAGATTTTAGCAATGAAATATAATGAGTGATGTTTGGAACTTGAAGCAGTAATCCAGAAAGGATTTATCTGGCTATTTTCCCTTGCCCAAAATCTCCACCTGGATTCGGAGGAGCTGACAAGGGTAATGTTGATGAAGTGATTTGAAACTTTGAAAATTAAAAGTAATAAATAAATTGTAATATTCAATTTTAGTGACCTGAATGCTTTATCTTTTACTTTTATCAAAATCATAACTTCTGTGTTTAATTATGTCATTAAAATATTTAAAACTATTTAAGACCATAGAATGTATTTCTTCTTTCCCTTAACATAAGCAAGAATTGCACAATTTGATTATTAAGCCTTAATTAAATATTTTATTTTTCAGCAATTTATGATATGATAAAGAGATGAAATAGGAAGAACATAATTATATCAGAAATAAAATGTAGAAGTATATGGAAGTAGAATTAGAGTTTTGTGGAGAATTTAAAGTAGTATATACCAGGTTGATTTTTAACCCTGCTACCTGAAACTTTTGATGGTACTTAAGTAATAAATGGATTTAATTATTTGTTAGTGTTCACAATGAGGACAAGAATAATAACCAGTATCTATATATGGCATTATGTGAAATTTCAATTAAAAATATTCCTTTCTTTACTTAAACAAATTTTCTGGTTTCTAATTACCTGATGGATATAGTCATCAGTAATATGACTTAAAATAGCACCCCTTCTCCTATAAGGGATATGAAATTAATAAATATATATATAGTATTTCAATTCAGACCAAGATTGGCATTAAGGTCTATGCTATATTTGGAAATGTAACATCAAAATGATCTTAATTTTAGTACAAAATGCTAATCTAAATTTTATTTAATTTGCATTTCCCAGAAATTTTGTTAAAAGATATAATTATATTCTAATAAATAAATAACAGGTGATTGTTGGTAAAGAAATCTGAGAAAACTGTTGGGGAATGGTCATGGTCCGCCCGTTGTTCATCGATTTGCTCGAGCGGGCCCAGTAACGTCTCCATTGGAGACTTTGTTGTTACTGTGTCTGGCATATCGAATACGTCACAAGGAGCTTGCCAGGCTCTGCCGTGTGGGCGAGATACTCTCAGTAGCTTGCTAGGCTCTCCGAGAGGGGCGGAGGAATCGAACTCGGGTCGGCCATGTTGGCTGCGTGCAAGGCAAATGCACTACTGGCTGTGCTATCGCTCCAGCCCAATATCTAATTTGATATAGGGAACATCACTGTCACTGTCACTATTTTTATATTTTTATAACTTCCAACTATGGTGACTCGTATATCTTTGTTATCATGTAAAGCTTACTATGTTGAAATTAAAAATAAAATACTTCAAATTTTTTAAATTAAACATAATTTTTAAATATGTTTTTATAGGAAAACATATTTCAGAACGTAATGCAGATTCTTTACAACTTTCAAATTTTTGGAGAGAGGTTTCATAAATTAAAATGAAAATGAAGAATTTGAATTGTATAGATAGAATTCCTCCCTCACATATCTTGAAACTTAAACAAACATTTTCTATGAAATGACTTAAACATTGTTATTATCACCAATCAACTGATGCATAACAAGATATTGAATATAAAGTGAAAAAACTTGCCATCACATCTAAAAAGCAGTTTTAAATCCTGCTCTTTCTGACCACTTTAATGCTTTAACTTAGAATTAGTCTCTACTGTACTGCATTTGATAGTCCTAGTCTTTTTGCTGTTACTGCACCAAGATTTTTCTGTATGGAAGAAGCTTCCTGGCCCGGAATTGCCCATAGCAAATATCCTAGGAAAGAAGGTTTCTGGACTTCTGGATTTTACTAAACAAAAAACAAAAAGAATGTAATCAAGTTTTCTGGACTTTTGGATTTTTCTAATTTTTTAAAAAAAATAGTGAAGACTTATTTTCAGATCTTATTAATTTCTGCTTTGATTTTGATAAACCTGGAACATTCACATTTTTCCCTTTTCTTCCTATTGTTGTGATAGGGATCTACCAGCATTTGTATTCTTAGTTGCAGTGTTCTAACAAGTGATAAAGAGATTTCAGGGATACACAATTGATTTTTGAATGTGATGGTGAAGGTCACGTCTGCAGAACAGGCATCGTTGTCAGTGATGTGGGGCAGTGATGGAAACTAAAGATGCCCACACACGTGAATGGCAGGCTCTCTACTACTTAATCAACTCCGTGAACCCAAATCTGGATTTAAATAAAAAAAAACAAATTTAAATGAAAGTTTAAATGTGTGTGTCTATTTGTGTGTGTATGTGTGTGTGCCTGTGTGGAGAGAGAGAGAGATAAAGGTGGAGAGAAAAAAAAACAGGTAGAAGAGAGAAAGAAGCAGAGAGAAATAAAAAGTAAAAATATCAAAAAAAATCAAAAAAATTAAAAAAATATCAAAGCTGTTCTTTTCATTAAGTGAAAAAAATAGAATATTTTGCAGCATATTTTCAGAAGTATTTATAAATCTTAAAAGAAAGCATGAGGTCCTCACAACAAACAAGGTGTTGATATATATTAAGTATTCATACATTTTACTTTTATTTATTTTTATATTTTAATTATTTTATAATTATTTGCTTGCATTTATTTTAATATTTTTGTTTACTAGGTAAAGTACATATATTGAATATATTCAATTTTTATTTTAATTTTGTATTTTGAATACCTGATAAATAACAAAAACTGTCTTAAGTTAGAAATATTAAATTATATTTGAATTGAGACAAAATATTAGAATCCTTAGAAATTATTCTGAAGGTCAAATAATAAAATAAGTTGCTTTTAAATGTTTTCATCTAATTATATATTTATTTATTTGGGAGTAGTCACATCCAACAGTGCCCATGGCTATTCCAGCTCAATGCTAGAGATAATAATACTTTCAAGGGCAATTATAAGAAGAAAAAAAGAAGGAGGAAGAGGAGGAGAAGGAGGAGGAGGAGGAGAAGTAAGTGGAGGAAGAGGAGGAGAAGGAGAAGGATGAGGAAGGAGGTGGTGGGAGGAAGAAGAGGGGGAAGAGAAGAAGAAGAAATTAGGTATTATTTCGTTGCCATTGAAATGAAAATTTGAACCTTAAACACATGAAGTAGAATTGGTCAGAATGTAGAAAGGCAATTAATGTATTATGACCAATACCCCTGTTTCGTCAACAAAAATGTGTTGTTACCATTGCAAACCCTGAATTCTTGTCTTTGATTTTTCTTCAAAAATTGTTAAGATCATAATTTTCAAAGTCAAATCATTATGTTTTTTGAGATGTTCTGGGAGGAAGATTGTGATCACAGCTAGAAGTGCTCAGGGACTACTCCTTGCTATAGGCATCATTACTGGAGTTGCCTGGGTATACAATAACATAAGTTTGTCTTTTCTGCCTTGCCACAGGGAGCTTAGGTTTGTTGGGTCGCACCCATTCACAGTGCTCCTGAGGCATTCCCATCCCTGTGTGTTTATCTGTAACCTCTTTCTTTGTGCTCTGCTTCCCCAACCAGTCACTTACCTTTATCTCTTAATCAGAGTCCATTAACTTATAAATATTGCTTTTCTCTTCTCGTTTAGTCCTTTGCATATTTAATTCAGTGCAATGCCCTTTTTGTATAGACACAAGAAGACAGTTAATGCTATGCTTTTGTAACTTGGGAGCTCTTTCCTTGACTTAAGCCTCAGTTGCCCTTATTTCCCAACACCCCAAAAGTAGGGTCCCGATGAGGAACTGGATGAACCCAGGGCAAGCAGTGAGCTACCCTGGCATTGAAACGGGCCAGGCCAAAGCACCATAATACTTAACTATGTTAAGAGTAAGGTCATGGACAAATTCTGTCATGATCCAAAAAGTAACAGCTGGATTATGACCCTGCTAGGGTTAGGAAAGGGCTGGAGCGATAGCACAGCGGGTAGGGCGTTCGCCTTACACGCGGCCAACATGGCCGAACCGAGTTCGATTCCTCCGCCCCTCTCGGAGGGCCCGGCAAGCTACCGAGAGTATTCGATATGCCAGACACAGTAACAACAAAGTCTCCAATGGAGACGTTACTGGGCCCGCTCGAGCAAATCGACGATCAACGGGAGGGCCTTTACTTACTTTACCTTACTTACTCTGGCCTGAGCACCGCAGTCTGGGATGCCTTAGGCGTGATGGCCTTAGGTGAGCCACCCTACAAGCTTAATGTATCTCTTACTGTGTCCATACAAAATAACTAATATTAAGAAGTAGAATTAAGATGAATGTTTAAATGGTTATCGGATTAAGGAAAGGAGAAAAACCCCAAGGTGATATTTTGCCCTTGAGCCAGATCTCCGGGCTACAGGTGATCGGATAGTTTGATTTTGCAACCTGATCTAGGTGTGGTTGCTACCCCCAATGTGGAGAGGACAGGAGAGACTAGAGAGAGACCAAGGCAGTAAGTCATAGCGTAGAGGGAGACAGGAGGAGACGGGAGTGAGGGGCAGTGTAAGACGGGAATGGGGAGCTTAGTGAGATTGGAATAGACAAGTGGGGAGAATGGAATAAACAGCAACAGATCACTAACCAGCCTGGCCCTCGTTTCCTCCTTCTGCCTATGGCATCCATCCCAGATGGTGAAGTGGTGCGAGACCACCAAACACAGGCAGTGAGAGAGAGACACGGGATTCCTAGTCGTTTGATGATACACTTGGGGAATGTTATAAGTAGTACTAGGACTTGAATCAGGATCAACTTCATGCAAAAGAAGCACCTTAACTCCTGTACTAGTTCTCTGGCCTTAATATTTATGTTTCTATACAGGATCAATTAATCACTATTATTTTTTTTCCTGTATCTTAGTGACATCTTTTTTGCTTTCACACAGTTTTGAGATGTAACTGGCAAATAAAATTGTGTCTCTATAAGCTAAATAAATTATTAATATATATACACATTTGGAATATTTATCATGAAAAGCTAAAAAGGAAGGCAGAGAGGTGGTACACAGCTAAGGCACTTGGCATTATGTATGTCGAGGTGGGTTCAATCCTGGCAATCTATAGTTCCCACAACACTGCCAGGAGTAATTCTTGACTATAGAGTGAGGAATAAGCTCTGAGCATCACTGTCAGTAAATAGTGAATTTAGTTATTAAAAAGTTCTCCATTCTGGGTAAAGAGAAGAAATATCAATTATATGAAAAACATGTATCTGAAAATAAGACATATATTTCAAAAATAATAGACAATGAAAAAACTGAAATTCTGAAGAGAAAAACGTACTTCATACAAATGAAATCATAACACTATCTGTATTTTACACAAAAACGTTCAGGACATGAAATAATGCCATATGATATCAAAAGTAGGCAAAAAAAAAAAAGATAACTGTGCCTACCAAGGCTATTTTATTCGGCAAAGCTATCCCACAGAAATAAAAGTAAAATGAAAGGTAACCCAGAAAACAAAAATTTTAAATGCTGTTAAAATTTACTGCTACTAAAATTGCTTTACAAAAAAAAGGTAAAGAAATGTATTCATTTTTCAATAAAATTGTATTGATTATTCACAAAAACATATTGAATATACCTATAAAATAAATGCATAAAAATTAACATGTCATTTAAATCACTTGTAGTATAAAGGGTAAAATTCAAATCCACTACAACTTTTGTAACTGTACAAAAATTGTTTAGTTACAAATATTTGTTAGTCTTTACATAATTTCAGAAGATGTAAATTGTAGCCAGGGTGAGTTCAAATTGCTGAAGGGCATGATTGGGGTGCATGAGCCACACAATTTGATCTCAGGCACTATTTGGTCTTCCACAGTCTACCACGGTGGCCCAGTGCAGCTGATCCTGATCAGAACCAAGTGTCGGGGTCCTGGTCAGGTGAGCCTGACACACTGAAGTATGATCCCCCAAGTCGCGGAATTTACTCCCTATGGGAGAGGGAGTGGGAAGAGGAGCCTCTGCCCTGGCCCTTCGCTCACTGAGGGCTCCCAACGCCAACAAGAAAGAACCACGTGGAGGGGGGGGGGACAGCTGGTTGTCAGTCAGCAAGTTGTTTATTGACTCTTACACAGGGGGGTTTATGCACACAATCGGGGGCATTCCACACATGTAGCACGTTTATCTCATCGAGTTCAGTACAGATGCTCGTTAATGATTTGTAATCCCCACTCTCAGGGACGGGTTAATCATCTCAGGCAATTGTTAACTATCACATCCCTCATCCCATTGTTTCCTCAACCAGAGTGCCTATGTGTGTGGAGTGCTGGAGCAAGCCCCTGGGCCCCTGTAAACAGGGCCGGCTCTTGCTGTTAGGGCCAGGGGGGTTGATCAAAGTTTCAGGCTGGCTGTTGAGACCCCAACAATCAGGAGCTTTATTGGACCTTCTGCCCCACAGAGAAGGGCAATATTTCCTGGAGTAGCCTCCTGTTCATCTGAGTTCTGTTTGCGAAGACTCTGTCCCTGGAAAAGATGTAAGGAATTACATCAAAACTAACACATGGGTGAGACAGTAATAGGGTAGATTGTTTTTTATATGATATAAGTTGTCAGTTTGAAAAACTGTTACATCTTATACTTATTATCATTGTAATCACAAGCAAAACAGACATAATATATACACCATAATATATATACAGACATAATATATATTATATAAAAATATATATTTTATATAATATATAAAAATAACAACCTAAAATTAAATTTCAATGCTTTATTATTTAAAACTATAAAATTTTGACACAGGCCAAGTCATAAAAATCTATTTTTGCTTTATGTGTATACATGCTATCCATATATAAAATGGTAAGTGAAAGAATTGATGATGAATAAGTACAGGATTCCCCTCATGTAATATTTATGTCAGTGAGTTATATCGAATCAATTTTAAGTTCAGTTATATCATATTACTTTAAGAGTTGCAAACATTTACATTTACTGGTGTGTGTGTATGTGTGTGTGTGTGTATGTTTGTGTGTATGTGCATAAATAGATTATAGGTACATAGATCGGTATCAGTTTTTCTAACCTGAAGGTAAAATGGCACAAGATTATAGAATAAACTATTTTGAAAGCAATTTGTAATCTTTTTTGAAAGTAGTGTTTGTGTGTGTGTGTGTGTGTGTGTGTGTGTGTGTGTGTGTGTGTTAGGATTTTCCCGAATTGCCTAGAGGCCCAGGAATTCTTGAGTTTTGTGCTTGACATGGCAATCTGGCAATGTGACTGTTGCTTTTTCTGGCTGTGCTGGCTATCAACCAGATGCCAGTAAGATACTCCATTTTAGATTAGCCTTTAACCCTTTTTGGCTAATCTTTACTTTAAAACAATATTAAATTAAATACTTATATCTGTGGAGTGAATCTATTTCAACTGTTTGTGGGTAATTATTTTGTTGGGGCACCATTGTAAAATAATGTTGACTTTTCATAGGCTTTAAATATGGATCTGATTCAATTCTCATACGCCGCTACCCAGTTTTTATAGGTACAAGCTAAACAACTTAAAGTGAAAGAAAACAAAACAAAAAAAAATTCATGATACTATCTGTTTCATTGGGAATCTCATTCAACCTGAAATTTAATTATGTAACTATGTGAGTTTGCAGTGTGAATTAATAGTTTTATTGTACTCTTGTGATTAGTTTCTGTTTGTCCTAATTTCTTTTTAGCTCCTTACTGACCTTGAGGTGAAAAAACATAGAAGATGTATTCCTTCAATTTAATGCCAGTTTGAGGTGTTTCTCCTGCATCATCAGATCAATGAAAAGTAAATAGCCTACACTTCTTGTTTCACAGTGCTGTATTGATCTTTCTTCAGCTTCAGCTTCCCTTTCCCCTGCATCTTGTGTCTTTCAACCCGGGGGACTGAAGTGATTGCCATAGATTGGACAAGCTAACAAGCGCATGATAAGGAACCGATGTTTTGTAGCAGACTCACACACACACATGCTTGGTATATAAAGCTTGCTTCTGCAATTGAGAGAAAGGTGCCATTTTGTGTGTGGCACAAGCCACCCAGAGAAAGAACTAGAAGGAAAATAAGAAAGAAGATTTTATTTGGTAGACCAAGTCACTGCAGATAATGTTAAATTACGTGATAGAACTCCTTTGAAAAGTAAGATAAGTAGCTTGGTGAAAATACCATACGCTTTTAGCTTTAACAAATGACTGAATATTGGCCGCTGTGGGTAAGTCTCTGCTGTCCTTCGGCATCTTCGCTTTCTCAAGAATACTTGGTGTTATGTTTGAAGTTTTGTTCTGAATTTGGTTGTTTATTTAAAGCTTATTGCTCACTTTAAATTTTGGAAATAACTATTGTAATTCGGATGTCTTGTTCAGCACTTAGAAAACTGCATTGAAGTCACATGTTACTTCATCATAAAAATCGGTAGGAGATATGTAGGTTACCTTAAGAAGTTGACTTGCGGCTTTTCTTTGAGCTGAGAAGAAATATTTTGGTTATAATTTGAACTAATATGTTGCTAAAATGTCAAGTAGTAAAAGAAATTGGAAAAACTATATGAATGTTAGGAAAGCTGTTCACTATGTGCCTGTCTGTAATGTTTTCATTAAAGAAATGCAAGCCTTCCAAGTTTTCTTTTGCTGCCTTTCTGTATCCGTACATGTCTGTGGCTTTCAAAATGGATAAACAAATAATTGATATTCTACAACAAGTGATAGTCTCTTTAACAGAAGAATATTTTATTGAGTACATTTCACAGATTTATTGGCATCTCTTTAGCATGGTGATATACAGATTTTTAACTCAGGTTTTTTTAGTTCATGAATGCCATAGGTTCCCAGTTCTGCTAAATAATGCAATATATAAATTAAAATGTTTTGTCTTGTTTTATGCACTTCTTGAATTTAGTATGAGAATCTGCAGTCAAGTTATCATTCTCAGTCCCACAAAAGAGAGAAGGGCAAGGAGGCAGAGGAAATAATCAAAGCTCAGCTTCTCAGGAAAATATTGCACTTGTTTAACTATGAAGATGGCATGAGAATATGAGTAGAATCTTTAACTTACTGCTGATTTTAAGTATGAATGTTAGGAATGTTCTAGTTTTTGACTCCTAAATGTAAATCCCTGGACATATGTTAGCTTCTGTGGACACTGTGCACACCTCTGCAATGCAGCTTATTAGGACATTGTTTTCAACACGACAATTTTATAATATGAGGCCTTTATTTTATGAGTAGAACATATTGTTCACAGAACAAATTAAGTGTATGTGAAGCTTTTGTATTTTTCTAAGGTTTTATGTCATTTTATAGTTCATGGAGTTGGAAGACTGTTCTAACTCGAGCTATTATGTAATCCTTAGGGTAACCCTAGTGCTGATTTGAAAGCTATTAATTTTCTATTATAGTGTGCTAAAGATGTTCTATAGTGTGACACTCACCTGCATTATTGAGTCCCGGACCAATTGTAGAGTTACTCTGTGGTGGTTGGAGCCTACTGAACCCTCTGGGATCTCATTTATTATTTGCAGATATTGATTTTGGAAGAAGAAAAGCTAAGATATGTGAATATAATACTGACTTAGACCTGGCATATAGTTCTTAACTCTTAATGGGCTGCAAATTCTATTTGTTAACATTTAAAGCTCTTGTATGTTTTGTGCTTTCAGTCAAGATACATTATATGGTGTTCACAATAAATATTCTTAGTATCTATCAGTGTCCTAACAGCAAGTTTCAAGTGATCTTGCTGTGCATTTTTGAATTTAAACATCTTTCTTGACACATTTATAATTTTTTTAGTTTTTAATTAATTTAGTTTTATAATTAATTTTATAATTTAGTTTTATAATTTAATTAATTTAGTTTTATAATTAATTTAGTTTTCTGATACTTTATAAATAAAAAATACTACTTTTATATCACCAAAATGTTTAAAACAAATTTCATGTGTCTGAAATTGGGTCTGTAATGATGGAGAGAGATGAAATGTGTATATATGTGTGTGTATGTGTTTACGTATGTGTGTATGTATATGTAAAATCTTACAGATAATTTATTTTTCTTAAAGAAATATTGTACTTTGAATAGACCAGAAAGAAGTTTCCTCAAACAGCCTTAGAAATTGTATGAAAGATAGAGGAACATACAAATTTTCAAGGAAGAGTTTTACCTGAAGGAATGAAAATTCAAAATGAAGTCAGAGATTATGTGAAACTCTAGCATGAGTGATCTTTTGACTGAGGAGATTTTGAAAACCTGGAATAACAATGGTGGTCTTATAGACTGCTCATCTTGCAAACATACACTCTTATGAATTACCCAATAGCACAGCGGGTAGGGCGTTCGCCTTGCACGGGGCCAACATGGCCGACCCGAGTTCGATTCCTCCGCCCCTCTCGGAGAGCCCAGCAAGCTACCGAGAGTATTCGATATGCCAGACACAGTAACAACAAAGTCTCCAATGGAGACGTTACTGGGCCCGCTCGAGCAAATGGACGATCAACGGGAGGGCCTTACTCTTCTATGCTCTGATGTTTATGTCTAGTGCTGTATATGTTTTCTCAATATTTGTAAACTCTCTATATTTTAGTCTTAGAAAACCTAATGCATTCTTCAACATCCTTTTCTAAAGATTAAATCATACCAAATTTTATTTATTAACTACATTTAGGGGCCTCCTTAGTAGTGTTCAAGGGCCCAGAGATTACTACTGGAGATTCTATGCCAAGCAAACCAGGGGGTTGAGTGTGAGAACGTGGAGTCCTGTAATGCCCCACCTTACCCAGAACACATAAGTGGTGCTTGGGAATTTCCAAGACTGTACTTGGTATGCTGAGAGGACCATATACACCAGGGATTAAATCAGGGTCTGCCTCATGCAAAACATATGCATTAATCTTTATGCTTTTTTGCCAACCCTTAGTTTTGTTTTATTTTATATAACAACAACAACAAAAAATCCTGATAACTTTATTGGTATCAACAAAAGCTTTCTATCTTGTAGCACTGTTTTGAGCTCTTCAGGGTTGTGTTTTATTATTATTATTTTCTTTGGTCACAGCCAGCAATGTTTTGGGTATACTCCAGTGTCTGTGGTCACGGGTCATACCTGGCAATATTTGGGGAACAAAAAGTGGTCCTGAAATCAAAGGAATATTTATGGTAAGCAAGGCAAGCACCTTAACTCCACTACTATATTTCCAGCCTGAATTTTGCTTGTTTTAAATTTTGTAAAATTTGAATAGACTAAACTCAACTTAAGGATAAAGTGATACTCACCAATTAATGCATTAAATTTGACTAACTAAATACCTAGTAGTAAAATTAGCAATCTCTAAGTCCTGTTTATAATAGAAATCTCTGCTTAAATAACAGAGTTAGATACAGATGAAGCAAGTGTTGGAGCAGTTTTAAGGATTCCTCCACCCCTCTCGGAGAGCCTGGCAAGCTACTGAGAGTATCTCGCCCGCACGGCAAAACCTGGAAAGCTACCCGTGACGTATTTGATATGCCAAACACAGTAACAAGTGTCACAATGGAGACCTTACTGGCCCACTCGAGCAAATCAATGAACAATGGGAGGACAGTGACAGTGACAGTTATAGATATCCAAACTAAAAATTAAGGCCTTTATAAACGGCTGTGACAAAATTGCAGAAGTCATTTTCTATCAAATATTTGTGATAGAATGTTTTCACAAAATGGCTTAAATTCTCTTATCTAAAGTAATTGTTGTTCTATCTGAAATATAGTTGAACAATTGATTCATTATTTTGAGAGAGTGTGCTTTTCTTTCTTCTTGTCAATAAAGGACTATGATTATTACTGGCAGTAGGCCAGTGAAGTGAATTTACATGATTGATATATTAGTACAGGTTGCATATGGAATGCCATTCCTATGAGCAAATTCAAAGCTAATAACTCCATCACTGATACTAACGATAGTATCCTAACTTCCAGAATGGTTATGAAGCTAAGTTTTCTTTTCTTTATTTACTTTACTATTTTTTACAATATTTTTGTTCTCGTTATTTATCATTATAGACCAGATTCAATGTGCAGAAAATATTTTTAGATGTTTTATCTTCATTAATTTAAAAGATTCATTTTGGTACAATATTTTGTTCATATAATATCAACTACAAGTATGATTTGTTCCTTTTTAGTGACCTGTGTAATAGTACCATAAATTCAACCCCAATGTGAAGAGCTTCAGCAAGGAGATTTGTGGAAGCCTGTCATACAAAAAATAAGGCATTACTCAGGGGAGGCAGTTTTAGCAAAAGGTCATCGTTAGGCTCATATGTGTAGGCAATGAGTACATAGCTTCTTTATCACTGTCCGTTCATCCAAATATTCAATTTTATTTCTATATTTAAGAGTTCAAAGATGCTATTGACCCATAGTTTTAAAAAAATGCTGATGCTGAAAATGAATTCTTAAATCTTTTACACTAACTTACCTCCTCATATGTCTGCGGCACCTACAGTAGTATTCACCACTGAAATCTTATTAGTTCATGATTTCAGCTCTTGATGATTTTACTTGACTTTCTGTCTAGAGTTAATATTTTAAAAGAAAAATATTTATTCAAATTTTAACAGCTCCCAACTATAGCAATCAAAAACTTCTGATTGTGCATCCGAAAAATCAAAACAGTATGGAAACAAAAATTGTTATAAACATATAATGTCTGATTGGGGATTTAGTACTACTTGATCACTTTTCATTAAGCTTTCCATGACACTTATTTCTCATTCTCCAGTGACTTTGTCACAAAAGTTTCATATTTACCGAAGTTAGCACCCCGCTTCCTCATGCTCTAGACTTCTGATTCACATTTGTTTCTTTGGGCTTGTCTTTCTTTGAGAGGATGAAACTGACTTAATTCCTATGTTTTTTTTCTCTTAAGACCAGAAAAATGAATAGAAATTAGTATTAGTATTAGTATAGAGTTAGTATTACTCATTTCACAGAATAATGAGCATTTTTTACTTTCTGCTACAGGCAGGGAGCACGTCTGTCAGTAGAAGTTGTCATGAACACAGGGATATCAGTTTTATAGTCAAGAGATTATATTTTTATGAATGAAGAAGGAACATTCTGAAATTTTATGTGACTGAGATTTTTTGGATGTTTTGCTCCACAGAATAGCGAAACATGTCCTATTTAATAAAACTATAAATCTAGGTGATTTTTTAAAGCCATGATTCTGAGAGGTGAGATAATATACCATATTATCTTTCTAACATGATTTAGTAGTAGCAACTATATAATTAAAATTTTTAGTCATCATTTTTATCTCAATGTAAAAGGAAAGCTTGAATAATTTAAACTTTTACTCCTGACTCTGTGGTCAGGGATTACGTCTGGCTGTACCCAGGGGTCAGATGCACTATGGGGTTAGAAATATGTTCAGTCATGTACAAGAAAGCATCTTACCCATTGTATTAAATCTCTGACTTTTAATTTTTAATTTTAGTTTTATAAAATTGTTCACAATATTTTATTACATTTAATATTTGTACACCAATCCCACCACCATTGCACCTTCCCACCACTATATTTCCATCCTGAACCCCAAACTCTGCCGCCAAAGCAGAACCAAATAATTTATTTTTTATTGCTTGTTATGAATAATTTGCTAGAAATGAGACAAAAAGGTTTCTTAGAAGAAAGCGTGGGAAGATTGCTGTATTTCACCCTAAAGTCATTAAGTCCTTCGATAGTAGATTAGTAACATGTTAAAGATTGAGACTTGTCTGCTTATATATATTTCTGTATAAATATATTTCCCCCTAAGATTGGTTGCCTTCTACTTGAAACCCCATCAAATGTGGTGTGTTTTTCTTGGTATATTGGTGGTGTGAAATATGAGATGTCCAGGAATAGATTTCCTCATGGGTGAGGTCCATCTGAGCACGTGGAGAGGGGCTATGAGCATGGCGGTGGTTGAGTTCTGTAGGTTTTGGCTGCTGGGGCTGGCTCTGTCAGGGCAGGGAGAGGCCCCACCCAACCCCAATCTGGGCTACCCCAAATGAAACAGCTGAAGCGAGGTCTGGAGGCATGTTTATGGCGTAATGTAGATCTCTAACTTTTAAATAATTTTTACACAGGATTACCACTTTCCCTGAGACATTGTTTCATTAAGAAAATTTTTGGTATAAATATTTTAAGAAAATATTAAATTTTTATTTCAATACATTCTGTATTAAAATTTATATTATACATTACATGTAATACACATGTGAACTTATATATGCATATTCACACACATATGTATATACATAAATACATATCACAGTAATCCTTAAGATCACATAATCGTGTAAAATAGAGACAGAATTTGGGATTGATCAAGTATTTAAGAGCTTAGATTCATAACTTCTCCACTATACTATTTTCTCTTAAATTTCTTATTCTCATTTATAAAATATTCAACTGTCATTTATCATTTTACATGTATGGATGTAATTAATTATTGCATGATCCTTGTGTGCAAGACAAAAAAACCTAATATTAGACTGTATAAAATGTACATAAATATACCTGCTCAATAAAATTTAAAATTAAATAGATTTAATATTAATTTTGTTCAAACCTTTTCTCTTCTTTAAAAAATATATTGTTAGTAACCAATAATTAAGCAGAAGAAACATAGTTTATAATGAATTAATGATATTGTTCAAGTGAAATAGCATTTGTGGTTGTTTTCTGGGCCACATTCAGTGGTACTCAGGGATAACTCATGGCTTGGTGCTCAAGATCATCCTCGCCATGCTTGGGGAACTACATGTGCTGTCAGAAATTGATCCTGGTAGGCTGCATCAAGGCAAGGACCTACCTGCTGTACTGTTTCTGTTGCCCTGAAGTACCTTAATATATATTTAATATACTGTGGAGTTATAACTGACAGAAATTATGACACAAATGAATTATGAACTTAAAATACAGTAGCCAAATAATATGCATTTATTTACTTTCTTTCCTTTTCTGAACACATTTTAATAATTTCCAAAGCAAGGGTTTTTGTAATTCATTCATTAGCAAAATATTTTTCTTCCCCAAAACATCCTTCAACAAAGGCTATAGAACTAGTATCATATATCTATGAGGACCATATAGGATGTCAGGCATCGAATCTGGGTGAGCCACATGCAAGGTAAATGCTCTACTTGCATTAACTCTCCAGTCCCCATATAATTTTTAATTCTATTTTGAAACACTGATATCTTTGAACATTATGAATATTCCAAATGCAAAGTGCTTCTGTACCATGTCATGATATAAGGTCTCACGAGGCTGATAAAACTGCCATAATTTTCTTTTAAGCTGAATTAATTTGTGAAGAATGACATTCACATCCATGAAGACTAAAATACTTCGATTACAAAAAGTAGCTACAACTCGGGAGGGCAGTCATTGTATTTCACTATTTTTCAACAAAAAGGTATCAAAGGACTTGTCAGAGCTCTTGTCTCTGATCTACTCTATTTTTGCCCTCAAAACCTATCAATAACCTCAAAACCTATCAATTAGTCGATTTACACATAAAATATTTTGGCCAACCATATCCTAAAAACAATTTCTTTCTATGTTCTGCCCCTTAAAGATATCAGTTGTAGAAATTGTTTGAAAAGTAGTCAGTGAACAGAGATTCATCTAATAGTACAGTATTATTCTAGAACTTGTTAAGTGAAAAAGTAGCCTCTCCAAACACAGGCAGACAAAAAAAAATGCATCTGTGCTCAACCAACTGCTGTGTATGCTGAGTAGGTGGCAAAACTATTCCAAGATTTAATTTATCTATCTATAAAATGGATATGTTAATGGGACTCAATGGTGTGTAGAAAGATTAAATGAATTAAAAGTTTAAAATACTTAATGTCTAGCACAATTAACATTCGACTACTTTTAATACCATCATCACACTCCTATTGAAACAATCACTGGCAATTTGGTTATTTATATTAAATAGTCTTAAGAATACTCTTCAGCACTGACTATTGTATCTTACATTCCATTTTTTAATATTTTTTATTTTTTAATGATTAAATTTAGTTTTTAAAATACCAAATGAAGACTTATGAGAGAATATAGTTTGTCTTATGAGTGCCGTTTTCCTTGTAGTTATTTTTCCAATTATAATCAAAATATTACTTTGGTGCAACTATTTGAATTGTGAATGACCATTTGGCTATACTATACTGTTAGGGTGGGGGGTGAGAGAGAGAGAGAGAGAGAGCAAAAGAGAGAGAGAAAGTAAGGGAGGGGGAGAGGGGGAGAGTGGGAGGGAGAGAGGAGGAGAGAGGGAGAGGGAGAGGGAGGGTTAGAGAGGGAGAGGGAGGGAGGGAGAGAGAGAGACAAAGAGGAAAGGAGAGAGAGGGAGAGAGAGAGGGCGGGAGGGAGAGAGAGAGAGGGAGAGAGAGAGGGAAGGAGAGAGAAGGAGAGAGAGGGAGAGGGAGAGAATGACTGACCAGCTAGCCACGACTGCATCCCATAGAGAAACGATGGTGGTATGACCCCCGCCAATTGCGGGGAAGGGTTTAAGTACCCTAAAACCACATTTGTTCTTTCTCCCTAACTGACCTGTAAGCTGATTGGTTAGTGCCACCTGTGCGTGCTCCTTTGTTTTATTCTTTCCACGCCTGCCAACCACTAGATTCCTTCTTTTTACTGATTGACTGGCACTATCTGCAAGCATTGTAAATGTTGTTTGTAATGTTCCCTTTCCCAAGATGTGGTCTCGGGTTCATGCCCAGTTCAGCTGTCGGTTACGTAATCATACAGAATAGCAAAATCGATACTAACAACTAAAATGGTTACACTTTGGTTCAGGCCAAAACTGGCTGTACTTTGGTTCTAATAATAATTAGATGCAACATTATTTTACAGGTAGATTCAGATATGCTTTCTGTGTATCTCTTTCTGAATGCTATTTCTGAAAGCACTGTTCTTTTCCTATTTAATATTTCACCGAATATATTCATATCACATTAATTTTATATATAACATCTTCTATTCATCACCAACAGACATGTAAGTTGGTTCTATCTCTTGGTAATAATAATAAAGCAACAGAGATAGGCATTCATTTTATTTATTTGCTGTAAATCAAACCCAGGTTCTAACACTAATGGGAAATGACATCTATTGTTTTAATTAGTATTTTTATTTTATTTGTGTTTGTAATCTGAAGTGGAATTAATTAGTCGTATTTATGTAGTTTTCTTTTTTGCAGAATCTCTATATTAGTTAACATCTCCCTCCAAATTTGTAAAAGGATTGCCTTTTCTCTATATCTTTGTCAACACTTGTTTATCTTTTGGATAGTAACAATTCACATAAATGTGAGATGAGAACTTAAAATAGCTTTGATTTCCATTTCCTTGAGAAGTGCTGATGAGCATCACTTGCTGTACCTCTGACCATCTGTTTGTCTTCTCTGAGAAGTACCCATTCAAATTCTCTGCTCATTTTTAGTTTGTTTTTGTTTTTGTTTTTTTGATTTTGGGGTCACACCCGGCGATGCTCAGGGGTTACTCCTGGCTCATGCACTCAGGAATCACTCCTGGCGGTGCTCGGGGGTCCATATGGGATGCTGGGAAACAAACCTGTGTTGGCCATGTTGGCTGCGTGCAAGGCAAACGCCCTACCCGCTGTGCTATCGCTCCAGCCCCTCTGCTCATTTTTAAATCAGGTTGTTTATGGGGGATTATGGGGTTTTGTTTTATCATTATTATAAATTCTTTACATATTTGAATATTATTGTCTGTTTGTATAACTGCAAATTATGCATTTTAATAAAATACATTGCTTTGCATTGTTAAATTATTTTAGCATTAAAAACTACTTTTGGAAGCAGGTCATCACTTTTGTTCATGACCAGTGTAGCCTAGTCACCAGTTTATATGGAAGCTAGAATATTGTGAAATGCAAAGAATACAAAATCTGATGCTGAGAACACGGTGAAAATGAAAAAATACCAAACTTCTTCAGGTTAAATAGGTAGCAATTTGTTATGATACTTTTAGCCATTGACTTAATTTATTTCATAATTTTACATTAGAAAATGTGAGTCTAATAAAACTATTTATATATTTTCCACTGTATATGTAAATATAGTTTGTGTGGCAGAAGGGAAATTCTGACGTTAGAAAAAAAATGTATTAATAGGACTTCAGAAAATAGTTCAGAAAAATTATAATAATCCCTATAAAAATATAACAAAATTTCAAGGAGATTATGCATCAAAAATTTGAAGAGTTCATAGAGTTCTACTCTTTGAATATGTGAATTTGTGATGGCAATCAAATTTCTTATCTTTGATCTTCTGAAATAATTGAAATAATACCCATATCTAAAACAAAAATTACTTAAATGATTTTCTAAATGACCTACCTTAGTGAATACTGATCTCAGTGCTGCATTACCCTGTGGCCAGGAAGGACATAAGAAGAGGTAAACATACTAAGGGTTGTGGCTGAGATGAAGCACAGTCTAGAGATCTGAGAAGTATGGTATGTGACAATCTAGATGAGTGCCTTTGGTACTCTCCTCCCAGTGCTCTTCCAACATTCAGAAGAAGGTGAAGATTCAAGTGGTCTCTTCTGACAACCTCTGAGCTGTATAAATAACTTCTGGAAAAGCCTTCGAACTTCTGAGATTAGGTAAAGCCTTCAGTCTATATTCTCCTTTCCTACAGGGGTGTATAATCAACTCACTTCTCTCAGACCTTCTTTAAAACTTTATGATAAAGGTTCTCTTTAAAGTTCCTTCTAGTCCAAGACTATATTGCTTTTCACCAGATCCAATGGTGATGAAAATAGGCTCCTTTTACTTCCAAACTCATATACAGTCTGTCCTGAAATTTATTTTTCCTGATGCCTTGGTCTAGGGTCAAGATTCTTGCCCAGTTTCTTCTCCAGAGAATTTCCATGCATTGTCATTTTAAGTACCCTTGTTTTGCAGAATACTACCTGAGTTGAAGGGCTTGAGAGAACACTGAATCCTAACCACTAGACCACCAGGGAGCATAGGACTTGAAAGATATAAACAGGTGTCATGAGTATGTGCTTTGTGATTTCATGTAGAGGACTTGTCTCTTGCCTCAAACTGTGCTTCATGGAAGCACTGTCCTCCCATTGTTCATCGATTTGCTCGAGCGGGCCCAGTAACGTCTCCATCATGAGACTTGTTGTTACTGTGTTTGGCATATTGAATATGCCACAGATAGCTTTGCCAGGCTTTGCTGAGCGGGCAAGATACTCTCCGTAGCTTGCTGGGCTCTCCGAGAGGGGTGGAGGAATTGAACCCAGCTTGGCCAGGCCAGCTGTGTGCAAGGCAAACACCCTACCACTGTGCTATTGCTCCATCTTGGTGGAAGGCATGGACAAATTATGCAGGATTTTTTAAAAAAAATAGTTATTTTTAAGTCTCAGTTTCTCTGAGTAATTTTTTTGTTTTATATTTGGTTCTGGGCCACACCTGGTGGTGCTCAGCGTACTCCTGCTCTGTGCTGAGGGATAAATCCTGGTAGGCTCGGGGGACCATATATGGTACCAGAAAAGAGCTCAGGCTGGCTATGTGCAAGGTGAGGCTCCTTGCCACTGTACTATCACTTCAGCCTCTCTCTGAGCACATCTTGAAATAATACAACAGATCACGTGTATTTAACTGGAATCCAAAGTGTGAAAAAATGAATGTAATAAAATCTTTTTTTTAATATCTTAGTATTTTTTTAAACTTGCTGTCATTTATAAGTTGGCAAATGGAAAAAACTGAAAGTGTAATACTAACAGCCTTTTATAGAGAATGTGACCTCTGGAAGCTTCATCACACCCTGTGAAGTGTCCAAACTAGGACTGGCTGCCATTTGCTAGTATAGTGGGCTTTTTTCTTTAAAGAATTTTTATACAAAATAGAGTTTAAAAAGTTGATAATTAGGAGGGGTTGGAGAGATAGTACAAAAGTTAAGGTTCTTGTCTTGCATGCTCAGCCCTGGTTTGATTCCCAAGAGTACATGGTCCCCAGTCAGGGGTTACCCTTGATCACAGCCAGTAATAACTCCTGAGCCCCACAAGAATAGCTACTGAAAAATGCCAGGTGTGACCCCCAACAACATCAGTAAAAGATATGGTTATGGAATTTAGAAAGAATATTCGTGTGTGATGTTGTGTGAGTGTGTGTGTGTGTGTGTGTGTGTGTGTGTGTGTGTGTGTGTGTGTGGTTAAGGCACTTCCAGTGCATGCAGCTAATTTTTGTTTGATCTTCCCTGGAAAATGTCCCCAAGCACCACTAGAAGTGATCCCTGAGTGCAGAGCCAGAAGTAAGCCCCTTAAATGGTAGTCCTTTCAGCTGCCTTACCAGTCCTCAAAGGTTATTTTTTGAAGATGTAGTGTTCTACAGAGAGATCAGATGATGACAGAATTGACAGAATATACCTCAAGGTGTTTTTTTTAACTGATGAAAATCACCAACTTATTAAAACCATTTTAGAGAAAATCCTGTTTCAGCTCATTTGAAATAATTGTATCAAAGATTTAGACTCTTTTAAATAGACATTAAAATTCATCTGAATAAACATAGACTAATTCTCTTTAGTTAAAGGTAAAGGTAAAGGTAAAGGCCCTCCCGTTGATCATCGATTTGCTCGAGCAGGCCCATTAACGTCTCCATTAGAGACTTTGTTGTTACTGTGTTTGGCATATCGAATACGTCACGGGGAGCTTGCCAGGCTCTGCCGTGCGGGCGAGATACTCTCGGTAGCTTGCTTGGCTCTCCGAGAGGGGCGGAGGAATCGAACTCGGGTTGGCCATGTTGGCTGCGTGCAAGGCAAATACCCTACTGCTGTGCTATCGCTCCAGCCCGAGTGATTCTCTTTAGTTACATTCAAAAATGTTTAATTTTTGTGTAACTGTGTATATTGAATATACCTACCTTCTTTTAATTTATTTGAAAAAGAATAATATGTTCAGAATTTCTAAACTGAAATCAGATATTCCAGAAATGAAACTTATAGTTTGAAATGTACTCCTAAAAGTAGAAATGTAGAGACTGAATACACATAAATAATTTCAAAAATTATTAAAATAAACTGACACTTAAATTTTCTGGAACTAAACAAAGGAATAGCAAATAGTTATTTTATTTATATTAAATTTATTATTATTTTAAATGTAAAATTAAAACAAGACATTTTAATAAGCATATATAATGCGCTGTAAATTTTAGAAATTCATAGTAATAGTGATTTTGTTCTAATGTATACACATTTGACTTTTAATCATCAATTTCATTCTTTAATTTTATGTGATTACATTTATAATTTCATATATTATATTTCCAGCATCTTTCTAAGAAGTACTGAAACGCAAAGGCATTATCAATAATTTTTGTACACAAGACTAGGATACATGCAGTAAAACATAATCAAGACTCCCATAGCATATTCTAAAATCATAGTTATTGATTTTTGTTACTAATGATTGTCATATTCAAAAAGTGTTCCTTATTTCTATAATGTCAAATATTATTTTAGGTATATATAAAAACTAAATATTGCCACTTCCCAAGAAAGAGATCAAGACTCAGAGAAACTACTTTGAAAAACCATGTAGTAAAGGATGAATTCAGTATTCTACAAGAATCAAACCTTGTACTCTAGGTTACACCACATTGCTTCTCTTTGTAGTTCAAGGAGTAGCTTAACTATAAAACATTATTCATATGATCACTGTATCTCTGTTGTCCCATTGTTCATCGATTTACTTGAGCAGGAACCAGTAACGTAAAAGTCTTTCGGTAACTCATAGGAAACATCCAGTTAATATTCTCTGATTAAATAACTTCTATTATGTAACCTGCAAATATCATTTTTAGTTCAGTTTTCCTACCTTCTTTTGCATTTTCCTTTCCTTGTCGTTGTCACCCGAGTAGCAACACTCTGCCTTCAGCAGGAAGTGGCTTTATGGGTGTGTCTGGCAAACTACCAGTAAAAACCAGTAATAATAATGGGTCTCTGTCCCCTGACCCTGAAAGAGCCTCCAATCTGGCAGCTTTTGGGAAAGACGGGTAAGGAATGGCTGCTAAAATCTCAGGGCTGGGACAAATGGAGACGTTTACTGGCCTCTGGGCTACATCACAGAACAGTTTTATCTATTTTTTAACTTTATGTAAATAACTTTATAGATTATGTACTATTTTGTTTTGCCTGTATCATCTTACTTGTTGGACTCAACATGATATATGTCATTGTGATTTGTTTACTTCTATATACAAATTCATCATACTGACATTTCATTTATTCTCTGCATTGTTTCAGAACATTTAGCTTGTTAATAGTTTTGAGTTATTTTAAATAATGCTGCTAAGTACATCCATATATATATATATATATATATATATATATATATATATATCTTGGCAAACAGATGTGTGAATTCTTCAGAATAAAGTTCTTGGAGTCGAATTGCCAGTTTATAATATATTCTCATATTCAGACAATTAGATGCTTCAGAATTGTTCCCCAAAGTGATTTTTATAAATTTACAGTCCCAGAAGTTATATGAATGTATATATATGTGTGTTTTCTTGTTACTCCTAACTTTTTATCAACATGAGTAACTGCATTTTTGTTTCATTGCATTTTCTGTTTTGGAGTCACACATAGCAGTACTCAGAGGTTACCCCTAACTTGGCTTTTTTGGGTCACTTCTGGTGGTACACAGGTGACGATGTGGTATCAGGGATGGAAACTAGATCATTCATAGGCAAAGCATGAGCTCAGCCCATAGAACTAAATTTACGACCATGATTTCTACATTTTTAACTTTAGCCATCAGGATCAGTGTACTAAAACTACTACGTTTTAGGTTATTGGTTCTTTGGTACTCAATAAAGGTAGCCATGTTATTCTTATGCAGTAAATATGTATATGTACATATATGTGTATATGTGCAAAAACATGTTTGCATGGTCACTGAAGCTTTAGAACATCCCTCATACTTTATTCCCAATTTCTCTCAACGATATTAGAAGTAGTTATATAATTATTTCAAGATTCATAGATGAATTTTATAACTTCTTGTCTTTGTCTAAATAAAATCACTAAGTTTATCTAACTTTTTTGGTTCATAGTATTTGCAAATCTTGCATATTTGATATTAAATAGAAATTTATTACTGAATATTATTTTAATAAAACTGCAATTATTTCTTTGTTCATTCATGAATTGATTATAAACATGGGATTTTCTCTGTTGATACAATATTTTTTTCAATGATTTTTAAGACCAAGGATTAGCCTTAAATCAATTAGTCCTCTCCAGTAGAACTTTATATGCTGTTTAATAGGGCAGCCTCAGTCATTTGAACATTGAAGACTTGAGATAAAAAATTATAACAAAGAACTGAATTTTTAATTCAATTTAAATAGCCCTATGTGGCTAGTGTTTAAAGGGACTATGCCATCTAGATAGACATTTGATGTCTATTGTATGTAATGTAGAATAATTTCTCCCAGTGATGACTTGTTTTCCAATATAACACCTTTTCATAAGCAGAGCTTTAAAATCTTTAAATTCTAGCATTAAAGTTGAAATTTTATTTGTAATTCGCTATTTATAAACATGCCATTTTATATTTACTTTATACTATGACTCTGTTTTGTTAAATTCACTAATTAAATCTGATATATTTTTATTCTAAAGAACTCAATTGAATTTTCTATATATGTTATTATATTATAATGTATAGATTTAAAGCATATTAGAAAATGTGATATTCAGGTTTCATTAGAATCCCTTAAAAAAGAATATAAAGTAGAAATTCACTAAAAACGGAGGAACATAAAGGAAATATATTCTTTCAATTAAGTTACTTATTGGTTGAGTTTGAACTCTGGTTTATAAATTTTGCTTGTGAGGATATCAAACCAGCTCATCGAATCCTTTGTTTGCCTCTAATGGCTGTTTTGTGTCAGTTACTCAAGTCTGTCCTAGTAATAGGTCTCAAAGACACAATTCAGAAATATGCTGAGTCTGTAGAGTCTCTGCTAAGCCCCAAAGTGTGCTTGAGTGAAGACCCTTGACATGAGAAGATTATATGAGAACATAATAAAAAGAGCAGTAGCTAGGGCATTTACAAGAGTTGGACTGACATGTTAAATCTCTTGGGGCTCTGTGGAGAAGCTAGAGTTACAGATAAGACTTTCTGGGTTACAGCTCTCTCTAGGATAAAGAACATTATTAAGAGTATATATGGTGAACAAGTAAACTGACATAAATAATCAAGGCTATTATATTTAACTAATTAAAACGTTATGATAGAGAGTTCTACTTTCATATAACTTGAATTAATTCCATTGATGGAGCATCAGACTTTGAATCCTAAACTGTAAGAGTTGATATCATAGAAATGGAAAATTTCCAATTCCTTCTTCATGTTAAAAGGATTCGTATACTTATAGTATGAGCTGTAGAGTAGAAACTGAATCCTTTAACACTTAAACATTATGGCAAATGCCTCTAGAAATGCCATAAAAATGACTAGAATATGTGACTGTTATAATACCTAGTATTAAATTGCTGCTGATTCTCAGATAGTAAATGGTGAAGAATAAGATGTGAAGCATTTGAAGTTAAAAGACGTATATCAAGTCTCTGCATTACTATTTAGAAAGTACCTGGTCAATGTGTTATATCATATTGTTTTTTGCTTTATTTATTTCTAGGAAGATTTTGAAACATAACTAAAGTCTGTGCACTGATAGGAGAATAAAAATAAATAATTTTTGTGAAGTGACTAAGAGCAATAGCAATTTATAGATAATAAAAAATGGATCTTACTCTGTATTCTAAGGGAACCTAGTGAAATGGTTTTAAGTGGTAAAATTGCAGAACTGTGCTTGGTATGCAGAATTAATCTTATTGCAATATAAAAAAATAAAGACGAAGTAGATAAGAGAAGGGCAAGCAAGTATCAATATCAATATGTGGCTACTGAACTGGACTTTTTAACAAAATCCAGAACAAATTACTAGAACCAACAAAGTCTTTCAAGAGAAAAATAAAATTACTGTCTTTTCAAAAATTGTGGTAATCTCTTATAGTTAGTTATGCTTATATAATTACTAGCTGAAGTACTGGGGCTATTCACTGGAAATCCCTATGGTTGGTATCCAAAATTGAGTATTAAAAATTAACAATCAGGGGCTGGAGTGATAGCACAGCAGGTAGGGCATTTGCCTTGCACGCAGCCGACCTGGGTTTGATTCCCAGCATCCCACATGGTACCCCGAGCACCGCTAGGAGTAATTCCTGAGTGTATGAGCCAGGTGTAAACCCTGAGTGTCGCTGGGTATGACCCAAAAAGAAAAAAAAAATTAACAATCCTTCCACTTGATTTTTAAGTTAATAACATTCTAATGACACATGTAATCATAGATTATAAGACTAAAATATAAAAATTCAAAATGCATTTAAGAGTTTCCAATTGTTTATTTTAGAATATAATATGGAAATTCAACTTTTCATACATATTTTAGAAAATTTTTATATTTTGCCTTAATGGACATTGGGCTGGAGTGATAGCACAGTGGGTAGGGCATTTACCCTGCACGCAGTCAATATGGCCAACCCGAGTTCGATTCTTCCGCCACTCTTGGAGAGCCCGGCAAGCTACCAAGACTATTTCGTCCACATGCCAAAGCCTGGCAAACTACCCGTGATTCTATATGCCAAACACAGTAACAAGTCTCACAATATTGCTGGGCCCTCTCGAGAAAATTGATGAACAATGGAAGGACAGTGACAGTAAAGTGACAATGGACGTTATCACTAATTTATACACTTTCCAAACTTTACTTTCTGCCTGTGATTATAAGATTATTACTTATTATAATTTCAAGAATAAAAGTGAAATACTCACCCTCATTAATATTGTATGTTTCGAAGGTGACATGTTGTATATTGCTTTCCTAAGATTCCAAAAAAAGTTTTATATCTTTAAATAGAACATTTAAGCCATTTAGGTCACCAAGTCCATTTTTTTTTAAATAACTTGTTTGGGGAGTGAAAATATGGGTAGATATAAAGGAAAAGTTATTGGATTTGTTTTATTATTTTCTAAATTGCTTCAATTGTCACTGTCACTGTCACAGTCCTCCCATTATTCATGGATTTGCCCAAGTGGGCCCAGTAACCTCTACATTGTGACACTTGCTTGAATATAAAGAATAAATAGTGCAAAGTCCTGCAATGTTGGAAATTTAGGTAGAAGAATGTGTCATTCAATAGGTTTTCACTTCTATCTAGTGTTGTTCTCCAATCAACGTGGTTTAAAATTGGAGTTCATGGGTAGTGAGAGCTGATAACTCAACAGCAGAAGCTCTCAGTGAAGGGGAAAAAAGTTGCAGGGACTTTTAACCCAAGTAATCACTTGATTTAAGCACAAATATATATATAGAAACAGCCTTGTTCCTGACGCTCCATTCGCTCTCAACGGAACCACCATCTCCGAATGCAACAGTTATATATACCTAGGTCGAGAAATCAACATGATGAATGACCTGGCACCTGAGTTGCGCAGGAGGAAGAGAGCGGCTTGGAATGCCTTCAAGAGCATTGAAGAAATAACTAAAAGGACAAAGAACCTCCAGCTACGAGCACATCTCTTTGATTCCACTATTCTTCCTGCATTAACATATGCCTCAGAGACCTGGACCCTACGAAAACAGGATGAGAACGCTATTCGGGTCTCTCAAAGAGGAATCGAAAGAGCTATGCTTGGAATATCACGATTCACTCAAATGAGAGATAGAATCCGGAGTTCTGATCTTCGTCAACGCTCAAGAATCAGGGACACTGTCTCATTTGCCAAGACATCAAAAATCAGATGGGCTGGACACGTAATGAGGTTTACAGACAACCGCTGGACTAGAGCCATTACTGATTGGATTCCACGGGACATCAAAAGATCACGTGGACGCCCACCTATAAGATGGTCAGACTTCTTCGTCAAGACCCTAAATGATCGGTTTGAGGCTCTACATGTTCCTAAAACGAACAGATACCATTGGGCTACGCTAGCACGCAACCGGGATGAATGGAGACGTGACTGGCACCCGCTCGAATAAATCGATGAATAAGGGGGATTAAGTGATTAAGTGATTAAGTGATGTATATATATACATATATTTATACACACACATATATGTGCTGTTACCTATTTCAGTTATTCTAGGAAATACAAAACCTAAGGACGTGGTTCACTCTTTGTATGATTAAACTAGAGTTGCAATTGGCAGGTATCACAAACTTATATTTTAGATGAGAACGAATATGAAAAGCAGGTGATCCTTTGTGGTGCCAGAAGCATTGAACCCAGGTTCTCCACATTTTATTTCATTTAGAAGGGCGCTCCCAAACAATGAATAGGAGACTGAAGGGACACTCCAGGTGACACTCAGCTAACCATGCTGGACTACTCAAGGCTCAGAACTGACAATTCTGGGCTGTGCATATCCGATGTGTAAACACCAGAGCCACACCTATAATACTTAAGATCCATGTGGGTATAAGAATGAAACTCAGGACACAACATATGAAAGTCATGTGTTTTGTTTCTTTGAAATATATTCCTGGTCTTAGATTTTATATTTGAATTTTTCTCACCAATCTCTCTTTGGATTGGTAAGTTTAATTAATTTACATTTACAATGATGGGTCTCATTCTCCTAAATAGCCTTGAATATAATCTCAGGGCTAGGATGAAAGAGACGTTACTGGGGCCTGCTCGAGGCAATTGACGAATAACAGGATGATGAAATGATGAAAAAAATTAATTTACATTAAGAAAAAGTGTTGCTATCACTTAATCACTTAAGTGATTAAGAAAATGTGTTGCTATATGAGGGTTTAATACTGCCATTGGTTTTAGGGTTCTAAGAAAAAGTGTTGCTATATGAGGTTTTAATACTGCCATTAGTTTTAGGGTTCTATCCAATTACTTATTCTCATTCAAAAATTTTACTTTATTTTTTTATTTAGTTAGTTGAAATGTACCATCCAACATTCTTGTAGAATTTAGCAAACTCTAGAATTTAGAAAACTCAATTTTTGTTTACCCATGAAGACCTTTGTATCTGAAAAAGGAAATTCCTAGCAGTTTTTATCTGACCATTGTGATTGTTACTCCATTCTTCTAGCCTGTAAAGTTTGTTCTGAGACTTGTGACCCTACAGCAGTATCTTTGTACAGTAACTGAATAGCTGCTTTTATAACGTTACTTCTCCTCCCACCCCCTTCTCTCAACATTCTTTGTCTTAAAATCTTGATAGTTTTACTACTAAATGTCTTGGTTTAGTTCTTTTTGCATTTAATTAGACAGCTGTTCTGTTTCCTACTGTCATTTCTTTGATAAGCATTTTTGTTTCTATGTCCCCCTCTACCTCTCATTAAAACAAACAAACAAAAAAAACTCTTGAAGTGTATTTTTCCTAAAATAGTCAGAGGTCTCATAGAGTTTCTTGATTTTTTTTTAACATTTAGTCTCTACTTTTACCAGGATTACTATCTTATACTACCTTAATTAAATCTCACTAACTCAATCCTCCATATGATCTATTTTTTTCTTTTGGGGCCACACCCAGTGGTGTACAGGCGTTATTCGTGATTTATGCACTCAGGAATTACTCCTGGTGGTGCTCAGGGAACCATATGGGATGCTGGGAATTGATAACATGGTAGGCTACCGAATGTAACCTGCCCATATGGCAGAGTCTGGCAAAATCCTCATGGCATACCCAATATGCCAAATACCAATAACAATGATGGGTCTCATTCTCCTAACCCTGAAAGAGCCTTGAATATGGCACTTTTTAAAATCTCAGTGCTAGGATGAAGGAAACGTTACTGGTGCATGCTTGAGGCAATCGACAAACAAAAGGATGGTCATGATCGTGAAGTCTTTGATTTACAATTTTTCTTTAATATTATTTCTGAGCTCATTAATTTATTTTCTGAGTTTTATTGTATCTACTTAACTAGTTATTCAGAGTTCTCTTAAATCATTTTGATCTACGTACTAAGTAGAGGGATGGGTATTGTAACAACCATCTCTCTCCCTTCTTGACTTCTTTGTACCAGTTTTGAACTCTGAAAGGGAGAAACAGTCTGTATCTTCTAAGAGAGTTTGTATACTTAGAATTTCTTTCCTTTTTGATATAAAAATCTTTCCAGTTCTTAAATTATAAATGCTGTGTATTATATTTTTGTTATTTTGGGTTTGTCTGATATTGTTTTATCTTAAAATTTGTAAACAATTTTTAAATTTTATTAAAAAATATTTTAACATATTTTTAATTTACTATTTTTATTGAGATGCTGTGACTTACAGTGCTGTTAATTTTACTTTTCATTTATGCAACATTTCAATCCTACACCTTTAAAGTGCCTGCTTTTCTCTACCAGTGTCCCAGAGGTCTCTCCCAGCCACCCTTGCCCTCTCATCCCTTACCAAGTAAGTTCAGTTCTGTAGAAAAAATCTCTAGTCTTATGCTTTTGGCCATTTGTTCTTGCCTCATATGTTTCTTTATATATTTTTATTTATCGTGGACATAGTGGCACAATATAGCAATAGTACCATGTGTGGGGCATTTGCCTTGAACGTGGCTGACCTGGGTTCAATTCCTCCGTCCCTCTTGAGGAGCCCAGCAAGCTACCAGGAGTATTCCGCCCGCACGGCAGAGCCTGGCAAGCTCCCCATGGTGCATTCGATATGCCAAAAACAGTAACAACAAGTCTCACAATGGATATGTTACTGGTGCCCACTCAAGCAAATCGATGAACAGTGGGAGGACAGTGCTACAGTACTACAGTGGACATAGTGATACCTGCACATGTAGATGACTAATGATAACCAACATTATGTTAATAAACTGGTAAAAAAAAATTTTTATACAGGGCAGACCCAGATTCAATTCTTCCGCCTCTCTTGGAGAGCCTGGCATGCTACCGAGAGTATCTCGCCCGCACGGCAAAGCCTGGCATGCTCCACATGACATATTCAATATGCCAAACACAGTAACAAATGTCTCACAATGGAGAAGTTACTGGGCCTGCTTGAGCAAATCAATGAATAATGGGAGGACAGTGCTACAGTATACATTTAAAAATCACAATAGTACTCCTCACGTTGCGCTGCTCTCATCCCAAACCTAGGTCAGTCCATTGGCCAGTTCTTGAACCGGGAACTTGCATCTCTCCCGTCAAGACCCCAGGAGTACCCCCAGATGCCTGGAGAAAAGCAGTTCTGAGCATCTGCCCTCCCTTCTTCACTCCTCATGTTGTGCTGCTCTTGTCCCAAACCCAGGTTTCCGTAGGGGCGTGGCCTCTTCACAAGTGGGCGTGGCTTCTGTAGAAGTGGGTGTGGCCAATTTTCGGTGGGCCAACGCTTACCCGGCCACAGGTAGTTTACCCATACTAAAGAACCTAGTCCTCAAGGAATCTAGTCCCCAACCTACACAGCAATATGAAGAAACAACGCAAATCCCCACCACAAGGGGAGAACAACAAAAACAATCTAGAAGATTCTGTTGATACTGCTCACCTAAGGGACCTCTCTGACATAAAATTCAGATACAAATTCATGAAGATGTTCAATCAACTAAATGAAACACTCAGACAGACATCCAGTAACACCACAGAAAAAATAGACAAATTACGGGAAGAAATGAGAGCAGAAATGTCACGATTAAAAGATTCCATAGATGAAATAAAAAACTCAATCTCTTCTCTTAATAATAGAATGACCGCAGCTGAAGAGAGTATCAGAGAGCTGAAAGATCAGCTGCACCAAACCAACAGGCAACAACAAACAGTGGCAAGGGACCTCAAAATAGCTCTACAGATAATCAGAGTCCTAGCAGATGAATATAAGAGGAGCAACATTAGAATCATTGGACTACCAGAAGCTCATGGAAACAATCCCAACAAAAAAAAATCACGGTCAAAGAAATCATTGCTGAAAAATTCCCAGAGCTCCACAATGCAGCTATTCAGGTTCAAGGAGCCCGAAGGGTGCCAGCTAAAAGAGACCCTAACAAAAACACTCTAAGACATATCATAGTTAGAATGATTGATGCTGCCAATAGAGATATAATACTGCAAGCAGCAAGGGCAAAGAAGGAAATCACATACAAAGGAATACCCCTTAGATTCACAGCAGATCTAGCAGAGGAAACCCTCCAAGCCCGAAGGCAGTGGTGAGATATAGTGAAAAACCTCACTGAAATGAATGCTTTACCAAGAATACTCTATCTGGCTAAACTCTCACTCAAAATCGAAGGAACGGCACACTATTTTCTAGACAAACAGCAGCTCAGGAACTTCAGAGACTTAAAAGCAAACCTAAACCAAGGGCTAAAGGGGCTACTATAAGACAAAACAAACCCTACAACCACAACACACCCTCACAGAAAGATGACACAAAATCCCATAACAATAATCTCTCTCAGTGTCAACGGTCTAAATTCACCAATTAAAAGACACAGAGTGGCAAAATGGATTGAGAGACAGAACCCAACTTTCTGCTGCCTAAAAGAAACTCATCTCAACAGTCAGAGTAAACACAGACTCAAATTCAAAGGATGGAAAACAATCCTGCAAGCAAACAGCTCCCTCAAAAAAGCTGAGGTGGCCATACTAGTATCCAACAGCATTAATTTTGTGTTGAAAAAGATTAGAATGGACAGTGAAGGATATTTTCTCTTCATCAAGGGATACGTACAACAGGAAAAAATCACACTCTTAAATGTATACACACCTAATGAGGGAACAGCTAAATACTTAAAACAACTGCTAACAGATTTTAAGGAGGACATTGCTAGCAACACAATAGTAGCGGGAGATTTCAACATCGCCTTATCACCCCTGGATAGATCAACAAGAACAAAAATCAGCAAGGAAACATTGATTTGAAAGAAGAAATAGAAGAGAAAGGACTTATAGACCTGTACAGGGCCTTACACCCCAAAAAGAAAGAATACATTCTTTTCCAGTGCACACGGAATATTTTCCAAAATAGACCATGTACTAGGCCAAAAAAAAACCTAAATAGAATCAGGAAGATAGAAATAGTATCGACAATCTTTTCAGACCGTGATGCACTGAGAATAGAAGTGAATCACACACAGACACGGAGAACCAAATCAAACACCTGGAAATTAAACAACTCAGTGCTTAACAACGAGTGGATCAGGAAGGAAGTCAAGAACAAATCAAAAGATACTTGGAAACAAATGAGAATGAAGACACGAGCTACCAGAACTTATGGGATGCAGCAAAAACCGTTTTAAGGGGAAAATTTATAGCTCTGCAAGCATATCTCAGGACAGAAGAAAGGATGCACATAAACAACTTGACTTCACAGCTCAAGATCTTAGAAAAGGAACAACAGAAAGAACCCAAATTGGGCAGAAGGAAAGAGATCATAAAACTCAGAGCAAAAATCAACGACATGGAAAACAAAGAAACAATCTGAAAGATTAATGAAACCAAGAGCTGATTCTTTGAGAAAATAAATAAGATAGATAAACCACTAGAAACACTCACAAAGAAACAGAGAGATAGAACCCTAATAAATCGAATCAGAAATGAGAATGGGGATATCACAATGGAAGCCAAAGATCATCAGAGACTACTTTGAAAGTCTGTATGCCACGAAACAAGAGAACCTAGAAGAAATGGATAAATTCCTGGATTCTTATCATCTACAAAAGCTGAATCAAGAAGATATAGAGTACCTGAATAGACCTATTCACATCAAGGAAATTGAAACGGTAATCAAGTCTTCCCCAAAACAAAAGCCCAGGCCCAGATAGATTTACTAGAGAATTTTTACAAACATTTAAAGAGGACCTATTGCTAGTTCGTCCCAAGCTTTTTAAGGAAATTGAAAAAAACAGAAACTCGCCAAACAGATTCTATAAAGCCTATATCTCTCTTATATAAAAAGGAAACAAAGATATCACAAGAAAAGAAAACTACAGGCCGATATCCCTGATGAACACGGATGCGAAGATTCTGAACAAAATACTAGCAAATAGAATTCAACAACTCATCAAAAAGATCATACATCATGACCAAGTGGGATTCATCCCGGGGATGCAAGGATGGTTCAACATTTGGAAATCAATCAACATAATCCATCATATCAACAAAAGAAAAGATAAAAAGCATATGATCACATCAATAGATGCAGAGAAAGTATTTGACAAGATCCAACACCCCATTATGATGAAAACCCTCGCCAAAGTGGGGATAGAGGGGACTTTCTTCAATATATTTAAGACCATCTACCACAAGTTTACAGCAAACATCATCCTCAGTGATGAAAAACTGTGAGCCTTCCCCCTAAGATCAGGGATGAGACAAGGATGCCCACTCTCTTAACTACTGTTCAATAAAATACTGGAAGTACTTGCAACAGCAATTAGGGAAGAAAAAGATATTAAGGGCATCCAGGTAGCGAAGGAAGAAATCAAGCTCTCATTGTTCGCAAATGATATGATACTATACTTAGAGAACCCTAAAACCTCTACCAATAAACTCCAAGAAATGATAGGCTTGTATAGTAAACTGGCATGCTATAAAATCAATACCCAAAAATCCATGGCTTTCCTATATGCAAATAGTGAAAGAGAAGAAAGTTACGTGAATAAAACAATACCATTCACAATTGTGCCCCAGAAAATCAAGTACCTGGGAATCATCTCATCTAAGGAAGTAAAGGACCTGTACAAAGAAAACTGCAAAATGCTACTTCAGGAAATAAAAGAGGATATGAGGAAATGGAAAAATATCCCCTGCTCATGGAAGGGGAGAATCAACATTGTCAAAATGGCAATATTTCCCAAAGCACTGTAAAAATTCAATGAGATCCCTATAAGTATACCCAGGACATTCTTCAAAGAAATGGAGCAAACACTCCTGAAATTTATATGGAACAATAAGGCCCCACGAATAGCTAAAACAATTCTTGGGAAAAAGAAAATGGGAAGAATCAACCTGCCTAACTTCAAGCTCTACTACAAAGCAATAATAATCAAAACAGTATGGTACTGGAACAAAGGCAGAGCTGCAGACCACTGGAACAGAGTTGAATATACTGACATCTCCTCCCAAGCATATGATCATCTATTCTTTGATAAGGGGCCAAGAAAAGTGAAATAGAGCAGGGAAAGCCTCTTTAATAAATTGTGCTGGCAAAACTGGACGGTTACATGCAAAAAAGTGGGCTCAGATCTCTGCCTAACACCATGCACAAAAGTAAGATCAAAATGGATTTATGACCTCAACATCAGACTGGAATCCATAAAGTTTACTGAAGACAAAGTTGACAAAACCCTCCATGATATTAAAGCTAATGGTATCTTCAAAGATGTCAGACCACTGGCCAAGCAAGGGAAAACAGAGATAGACAAATGGGACTATCTTAAACTAAGAAGCTTCTGCACCTCCAAAGAAACAGTGACCAAAATACAAAGACATTCTACAGAATGGGAAAGGATATTCTCCAAATACACATCCGACAAGGGGTTGATATCAAGGATATACAAAGTACTGATTGAACTCCTCAAGAAGAAATTACCCAACCCCATCAAAAAATGGGGCAAAGAAATGAACAGAAACTTTCGCAAAGAAGAAATCTGAATGGCAAATAGGCACATGAGAAAATGCACTACATCACTAATCATCAGAGAGATGCAGATCAAAACCACAATTGAGATGTCATTTCACACCACAGAGACTCACCCACATACACAAGAACAAAAGCAACCTGTGCTGGCGCGGATGTGGTGAGAAAGGGACCCTCCTTCACTACTGGTGGGAATGCCGACTATTCCAACCCTTTTGGAAAACAGTATGGATGATTCTCAAAAACTTAGAATTTGATCTCCCATTTGACCCAGAAATACCACTCCTGGGAATATATCCCAGAGAGGCAAAAACATATAGTCGAAATGACATCTGTAATTGTTCATTGCAGCACTCTTTACAATAGCCAGAATATGGAAAAAAAATGAGTGCCCGAGAACAGATGACTGGTTAAAGAAACTTTGGTACATTTACACAGTGGAGTACTATGTAGCTGTTAGAAAAGATGAAGTCATGAACTTTACATACAAGTGGTACTATATGGAAAGTATCATGTTAAGCAAAATGAGTCAGAAAGAGCGGGATAGGCACAGAAAGATTGCATTCATCTGGGGAACATAAAGCAACAAAATGGGAGACTAACACCCAGGAGTGGCCTAGATTAGTACTAGGAATTTTGCTCCATGACTTGGAGGGCAGCCACATGTGCTAGGGGAAAAGGAAGCTCAGATAGAGAAGAGAGCACCAAATAAAGGGTGTTGTGAGGATCCTCCCAGGGTGGGAGAAGCATGCTGAAAGTACACTATAGACCAAACATGATTGCCACTCAATGCTTCTCTTGCAAAACACAGGACCCAAAAGAAGAGAGAGAGAACAAGTGGGAATGCCCTGCCACAGAGGCAGGGTGGGATGGCGGGACATGGGATGGGAGGGATGCTGGGACCCGTGGTGGTGGAGGATGGGTGCTGGTGGAGGGATGGGTACTCGATCATTGTATAACTGAAACCCAAGCACAAAAATTTGTAAGTCTATAACTGTACCTCATGGTGCTTCACTAAGAAAAAAATAAGAAAAAAATCACAATAGCATGAATAATCCAATGCTAATGTATTTAAAAATCTCCATTATAGTACTGTACCTCTTGGAGAGGGGTAGAAGAATCAAACTTGGCTAGGCCACATCAGCGGCGTGCAAGGCAAATGCCCTACCCACTGTCTTATTGCTCCAGTGATTAAAATCTACATCAAATACATAAATTTTACACATGAACAATTTTTAATTTGTTTAATTATCTATTTACATTTTTTTCATCACGATGATATACAGGCTGATTATGGCAGGGTATCAGTCAGTGTTCCAATACCCATTCCTCAACCAGCGTACATCTCCCACCATCGGTGTCCCCAGTTTTACTACTGCCACCCTCCCCAGCCTATTTCTATGGCAGGCACTTTCCTTCTTTCTGTCTTTGTTTCTGTCTCTGTCTCTGTCTCTCTCTTTGTGTCTGTGTGTCTGTCTGTCTCTCCCTCTCTGTTCCTCTTCTTTCTCTCTCTCTCCCCCTCCTCTCTCTCTCTGTCTCTCTGTCTCTGCCTATGTCTCTCTCGCTCTCTTTCTTGCAGATGTCCTGCTGTGTTTGCTCTGCTGAGGTTGAATCTTGTGGTTAGCCCCACTAAGGGTCTTTGAGGAATTCGGCAGGTTTCGACTCTTCTTTCTCCGCAGGTCTTCACCCAGTGACAGGAGGTAAAAACTTATGCACTGTGAGGTGTGTGACATGTAGAGTTGTGGCACATATGGCCAAACAGTTCAGGATTTTGAAAGCAAGTGCTTGAAGGAGAAAAGAGACAGTCTCCAATATAAGGACAGGCATGATCAAACATGGAGGCGGCTAGATATTACTTGGGTCAGATCAGACTCCCTCTCCGCAAAGCCTGGGAACCTCTAAGACTGCACTCCGAGAAGCCTGTAGAGGTAGGGATTGAAGTGGGATTGATTTCATGCAATGCATGCACCTTAAAGCCTGTACTATTTCTCTGGCACCAAGGTTTTGTTTTGATTTTTTTTTATTTACTTTTTCCCTATCTATTGCACTAACTGAGAGAATTAACCTACTTCTGTTTTCCATCTGGGTTTCTGGCACAGGTAACCGCCCCACATCACTTTGTCAGCTTGTCTCACTAATCCTCACCTCCTGACTTGCAAAGTCTAAGTCCAGACCCAAAGATCTCTCCTTGCCTCACTAATCCTCACCTCCTGATTTGCACAATCTAAGTTTAGGCCCAAGGATCCAGCTTACTCTGACCGTGCTTCTTGTGAGTCACTGAGATCTTGCTGAGGTCCTGTATAGCCTCTGATGTCAACCTCAATGGTTTTAAGATACAACCCACTAGTCCTGTCTAGAAATCTTTGCAAGACAGGAGTGGCCATAAGAAAGTAGGGGTATCAGATGCTCCAGCTGAGAATGTAGATGGGAGCAATGAATCACTGGCTGGAAAATTCAGAAATTGATCCTCTACACTTAGTACCCACAAAGCACCAGCAAAAATGAAAAATAAAGGAATTCAGTTGCTTCAACTGATGGGGATAGAAGTCGAGGTAATTCTTATGAAGTACTTTTATATATTAGAACTTTTGTCACTGCCCATGAGTGAATTTAAAGCAACAATCCATTTGGTGTTCAATGACTGAGGAAATCATTGGGAGGTAAGTACAACAAACTAGAAGACAGAAAAAAAAATAAAAGAATGTATTCAATTAAAAATGAAGAAGCTAAAGAATATAGGAGATAAGCTCAGTGACAGAATTGAAAAAGCAGGAAAATGGGATCAATTACCAAAAAAGAGAGAGGGCATACAGCATCATCATTAAAAGAAATGAAGGAAAGGAGAATTTTTGCGAATAAATTTAAGATAAATTTATTTATCAAATTATTTGATAACAGCAAGAGAGTAACCTACAAATTATAGGAATTTGAGAAGAAGAGGGAAAGGGGAAAGGAGATGATTACTTGGTTGAAATACAAAATAATTGATAGCTTGTTGAGTCTGACAAAGATTCATGCACTCTTCCAGGAGGCCCAACAGTGTCAAACAAAATAAATTCTGAACAACATCAGAAACATTGTAATTAAAATGGCAAGAACCTAGTTTGGGACCTATATGAGATTAGACTTTCAAGAATAACATTGCTTGCTCCACTAGGAACTGATAACTGTTTCTGTCGCAGTGTATCTCCAGGATGGACAAGGATTTAGAAGAATACATATTTTGAGGGGCTATGGTGCTGCTAGCAGGTCAATCTGTACCTGTGAGGTGAGTGCATCAGCAGTCTGATGGCGCTGTCAGACTTTCAGATACCCGAAAATTGCTGCTGTGCCTTTGGCCGGACCCCAAAAACTTGGGGCAAAGTTTACCAAGAAAGTAAACGGCCAAAAGTTAGGTATGTGGGAAACACACCCATAAACCACCTCTGGCTCTGCTATATAATTGAAGGCATGGCCTCTCTGGTTCCTGATTGAGCTGCTTAATGGCCATGATCCCAGAGACTTAAACGAATCTCGGAATCCAACGGCTTTTGACAGAAATACGTCCTGCTCCTTTAGTAGGTTACTGGCGCTGGGCCACTCCAGGTGGGAACAGGTTTCGTGCCTTGGACTGCTCCCCCTGGCAGCCCGGTGACCACCATCCTCCAGAGGCCACTGGACAGTCAGCTTTGAACCTGTAGTGATGAGACATGTGGAGCCTCACAGAATGGGGGTGGATCCGGGCCTTTCCTCCCCACCCCAACGATACTCTGAGTCACCGCCCAAAAACGGCCTCTCTGGCGCCTGATCAAACTGCTAAACGGCCATGATCCCAGAGACTCAGGAACAAACCTGGAACCCAATGACTTTTGGCAGAAATATGTCCAGACAACGCAGTAGGTTACAGTCGTCGGGCCATCCCGGGGGGAAAGGGTGCTGTCCCTCCGCTTGCTCCCCCTTGGTGACTCGGTGGCCACCATGTACCAGAGGCCATTGGACAGTCATGTTTGGGCCCTCAGTGACGAGTCACGCAGGGGCCTCACAGGATGGGGGTGGAGTCGGCTCTTTCCTCCCCATCCCAATGAGACACCAAGTCACCGCCTACGAATGGCCTCTCTGGCTCCTGATCAAGCTGAATAATAGTCATGATCCCAGAGACTCAGAAACAAATCTCGAAACCCAGCGGCATTTGGCATAAATGCATCCAGTCCCTGCAGTAGGTTATTACCGGTGCTGGGACAACCCAAGTGAGAATAGATTTCATGACTTGGCCTGTATCCCTGGTGGCCCGGTGGCTGCCATCCTCCAGAGGTGACTGGACAATCAGGTTTGTGTCTGCAGTGACAAGACATGTGGGGCCTCACGGGATGGGGGTGGAGTCAGCCTTTTCCTCCCCACCCCAATGAGACCCTGAGTCGCTGCCCACAAATGGCCTCTCTGCCTCCTGATCAAGCTGCTAAACGACCATGATCCCAGAGACTCAGAAACAAATCTCAAAACCCAGCAGCTTTTGGCAAAAATATGTCCGGACCCCGCAGTAGGTTACTGTCTCTGGGCCACCCCAGTGGGGAAAGGGTGCTGTCCCTGCACCTGCTCCCCCTAGGTGGCTCGGTGGCTGCCATCCTCCAGAGGCCAGTTGGGCATTCAGGTTTGGGCCTTCAGATGAGACACGTGGAGCCTCACCAGATGGGGGTGAAGCCGGTCCTTTCTTCCCCGTCCAAACGAGACCCCGAGTCGCCTTAAACCTGAAAGCTTTGTAACTGCTCTCACAGTGATTCAATAAATAAAATTATAAAAAAAAAAGAAAAAAAGAATACAGATTTTGTTGATAACCTGAGCGCTAGGATGGAACAGGTTCTTGTTTGAGGTATCTTCTCTTTACCTCTCTGGAGTCCTAGATCTGAGATACAATAGTCTGTAAAGCCAGTTCTGTAGCACTGTCCTCCCGGTTTTCGTTGATTTGCTCAAGTGGCACCAGTAACATCTCCATCGTGAGATTTGTTATTGTGTTTGGCATATCAAATATGTCATGGTGGCTTTTCAGGTTTTGCTGTGCGGTTGGAATACTCTCAGTAGATTGCCTGGCTCTTGAGAGGGACGGAGTAAAAAAAAAACCCGGGTCGGCCGTGGACCTGGCAAATGCCCTACCCGCTATGCTATTTCTCTGACCCAAAGCTAGTTCTAGTACTTATCAAATCAGTATTAGTATTGAGTACTGGGGGCACTGGTGTGTGTATGTGTGAGAGAGAATACTGTCTAGATGGTTTTTCCATTGTTCACTTTATTAGGGACCCTTGACCATGTGGAGCAACCCAGCATTTCTAAAGCATATCACCTGACCTCAGGGACCTCTCCACTCATCTATGTGAATCTCCTATGCAAGGGCAGCTCTGTCTTATGTCAAGTTGTGGGTATCTCTTAGAATCTATTAATCATGGCAAATTTCTAAATCGTATTGTGGGGCATTTAGTAAGATATTGCTTATGCCACTATCTTTCCCTACTTGAACCCTCAAATATTTTACTTATATTTAACAATGTTTTTCATTCTTTTTGAAATAGAAAGTTTTCTTAGAAAGTAGGAGGGAAAAGGGAGGAAAGTCTCTGACCAGGGAGGAACTTAGTATAGAAGTAAGTTCTAACAATATCTTTTAATAGAAAATGTTTTTGTTTTCATTTTTGAAGTGAGATCCTTAAAGTGAAGGATTATTATCTTTATAATCATTTATTTGCTTTTTTATATACTTTATATGAAACATTGATTTACATTGATTCAGAGACTATTTAAGGATTATGACCAAACACATTTTATAATATTCGATGCTTATTTTCCTCTCAACATATTTTTATTATCTTGCTCTCATTCTATTTTCATTAAATAAAAATCACATATAAGACAGCTTTAGAAAACAACAATAACTTCTCCTCAGAGTAATTACTGCATCCTTTTGCAAAAACACACCTATAAATGTAAGTGTGGGAAAGATGATGTGACTTCAATATTTTCTTTCAGTGATAAAGATTTCTGCAGAGAATTGCTGTTAAGGTTCTGATGCAAAGCCTATAAATTTATCAGAAAATTCTCAACAAGCTCATTATTAAATATATATATGCGTATTCATATATATAAAGTTATAATTTTTAATATAAGCATACATGGGCCAGACAGATAGTTCAGTGAGTGAGGTGTTTGCCTTTCATGCAACCAAGCCAGCTTTGAGCACTGGCATCAGATATGTTCTTCCAATCACCACCAGTAGTGGTCTCTGAATATTATCATACATTCCATTGTAGTGTTTTCTTTGTGAATGACATAATTTAAATAACAACATAATGCAATCTTTCTTATTGCACTTTGATATTAATTTCCCATGGATGACCACAGAATAATTTTAAAATATGAATCCTGCTGAGAGTCATTACAGAATTTAATTATTATTAATGAAGTCAATCAAACATTAAGACATACATATCTGAAAATTAGATAGGGATCAAATTTGTACAATAAAAAGTTCAATAAAAATTCTGTTCATCAATGTTTTTGGGACATAGAGAGTAGAATTTTTTTTCTTCTTATATTTATTTATTGACTCACTGTGGGAAGCCAGTGGTTTCAGGTCTAAGTCTCTATCATACAATGATCAAACACCTTTATCTTCACCAGTACTCATTTTTCATCAACAATAACCCCAATATTCCCCCCCTTCCACCCTTCCCAATGCCTGTGAGGGAGATGATGGCTACTTAACTTTTCCCTACATTGATTACATTCATTATTTTGACAAAAGATGCACCATTATTATTTAGAATTCCCCCCCCCCCCACAATCAGAATTGCTAAAAGGCATTGTGAAATACTTTGTTTTCTATAGTTGTTTATGAGAATCATATAATGATTTTGGATTTCCGCAAAGAGCCAGATAATTACGAGATTGGTTTCTGTGGGTCTGGTGTTATGGCTGTGCCAGAGTGCCACTCATGGGGGGCAACTCCTGACCTCAGTATTGCGTGAAGGACAAGCCGGTACCACCCTTTTCCCATGAGACTGCAGTAGCCCTGTCACCGCCGGCTCATACCTGGCTTTCCAATAAGCTCTGAGGTGGCAGCCACCTTGCTGTCAGGGGGGTGGGGGGGAAGGCGGAAAGGAGCAACACCCTTTCCCTCCAGGGAGGCATGGCTCCATAGTTTAACGCTTGGTCCATTCACTTTTCTGACGCAAGCTGCCGGGCTCTGGACTAAGTCCTTTTGCCCCTGGAGTCATGGTCATGCCAGAGAGCCGCTTGTGGGAGGCAACTCGTGACCTCAGTAGGATGTGAAGGATGAGCCAGTACCATCCCCCTTCCCATGAGACTGCAGTTGCCCCATCACTGCTGGCTCATACCTGGCTTTCCAATAAGCTCCGAGGTGGCAGCCACCTTGGATGTGGTCCAGATGCATTTCTGCCAAAAGCCGCTGGGTTTCGAGATTTGTTTCTGAGTCTCTGGGATCATAGCCATTAATCAGCTTGATCAGGAGCCAGAGAGTCCGTTTGTAGGCGGCGACTCGGGGTCTCATTGGGATGGGAAGGAACGGGCTGGTTCCACCTCCATCTGTGAGGCCCAGTGTGTCTCGTCACTTCAGGCCCAAACCTGACTGTCCTGTGGCCTCCGGAGGATGGCTGTCACCAGGCCGCCAGCGGGAACAGGCCAAGTCATGAAACCTATTCACACCTAGAGTAGCCCAGTGCCAGTAACCTAATGCAGGAACAGGACACATTTCTGCCAAAAGACTTTGGGTTCCGAGATTTGTTTCTGAGCTTCTGGGATCATGGCCGTTAAGCAGTTCGATCAGGAACCAGGGAGCCCATGCCTCCAATTATATAGCTGAGCCAGAGGTGGTTTGTGGATGTGTCTCCCACATACCTAACTTTTGGCCATTTACTTTCTTGATAAACTTTGCCCCAAGTTTTTGGGGTCTGGCCAAAGGTACAACAGCGATTTTGGAGTATCTGAAAGTCTGACGGTGCCATCACATCACTTGGTGGTGATGCACTCGCCTCATAGGTACAGATTGACCTGCTGGTGGCACCATACCCCCACAGAATAAAAATTTTCTGTGTATTTTTTTTTCTTTTTGGCTTTTTTGGATCACGGCTGGCAATGCACAGGTGTTACTCCTGGCTTTGCACTCAGGAATTACACCTGATGGTGCTCCAGGAAGCATAGGGGATGCCGAGGATCCAACTTGGGTCGGCTGCATGCAAGGGAAATGCCCGCTCCACCTTATTGTCACTCCAGGCCAAATTCAGTTTTATTAGTATGATCACAAAACTTAGAGAGTATCTCGCCCTCACAGCAGAGCCTGGCAAGCTACTCGTGATGTATTTGATATGCCAAAAAACAGTAACAAGTCTCATGATGTAGACGTTACTGGGCCCGCTCGAGCAAATTGATGAACAATGGGAGGACCGTGACCGTGATCACAAAACTCAAGATTGTCTTAATAGATTCGGTAATCAGAGTGGATACACTGACTCTTCTACTCCCTGTATTTCCATGGCTATTGGAAACTTGAGGTCGTGAGTTAGAACATAGCTGCAGGTGTGTGGATATTGTCTATAACTGAAATATTTGGAGAAAAGTGAGAAAGAGAAACCACATAACTCCAGGAATCGTTTGGGAATGAATGAGGTTGTCTATAGAAGAATTACGACACCTTAAGATGCCACTAGTATCAGAGAGAGAATGGAATGTGGATTTTTGAGATAGGTTATCTGAAACATCCTCCAAAACCCACAGATCATAGTGATTGACCAGATTTTAATAAAAATGTTTATAGACAGATACTGAAATCACAGTAATAGCCAAGAATAGGGAGCTAAATAGAGAAGGGGCACATGTGAATATGATGTGCACAAATACATTTTGTTATATGTACATTTCTGATGATATACTCTAGTTCATTCTCTATTATATCCCTAAAAGAAAATAGAAATATGGTTCTCCAGTTCACTATTCTAGCAGATAGCTATAAAGTAAAAGTAAAGGCCCTCCTGTTGATCATCGATTTGCTCGAGCGGGCCCAGTAAGGTCTCCATTGGAGACTTTGTTGTTACGGTGTTTGGCATATCAAATATATCACGGGGAGCTTGCCAGGCTCTGCCGTGCGGGCGAGATACTCTCGGTAGCTTGCCGGGCTCTCCGAGAGGGGCGGAGGAATCGAACTCGGGTCGGCCATGTTGGCTGCATGCAAGGCAAACGCCCTACCGCTGTGCTATCGCGAAGCAGATAGCTATGAGTAACAGTATTGAATAGGGTTAAGAATTTTATGCCTGAAATCCAATAAGTTTGCTTAATGGCCCAGCTCTACTAAAGTTTTGGAAAATCTTAACTTTTTTTCTGCTTCAATCCTTTATTTATTAAATAAATGAAAATAAAGGTGGCAACACCTGCCTCAAAATGTGGTTAATAATATGAATCAAATTTATAGTTATATAACAAATATAAATATATATGTCTGCAGCCTATAACAATTTTATTATGACAATGAACTAATTGTGTTTTTAAATGCCTTGAAACAAGAAATATTTATGTATAATATTAAATATCAATATGCACAATCCCTTGAACATTTTAAATATATGTGGATACTGGCAATTCAATGAATTTCAACACTAAAAATAACTTTATTTTGGGGCTGGAGCAATAGCACAACAGGTAGGGTATTTGCCTTGCATGTAGCCGACCCGGGTTCGAATCTCAGCATCCCATAAGGTCCCAGAGCACCGCCAGGAGAAATTCCTGAGTGCAGAGCCAGGAGTAACCCCGAGCATCGCCGTATGTGACCCAAAAAGCAAATAAAAATAAAAATAAATAAATAAAAATATCTTTATTTTGAGTTGAGGGGAATTAGAAAATTTTGACCTTGATAAAACACTTTTATTTAATAAATTTATGTAATCAAGTTTCAAAATCTGTGTTTGTTTTCACCATTTCTTATTTAAATTTTTTTTGTGCTTTTTGGATCACACCTGGCATTGCACAGGGGTTACTCCTGGCTCATGAACTCAGAAATTACTCCTGTCAGTGCTTGGGGGACCATATGGGATTCTGGGAATCAAACCCGGATGGGCCGCATGAAAGGCAAACCCCCTACCCACTGTGCTATCCCTCTAGCCCCAAATAATTTATTTTAATATCTTTTAAACATGAACTTTCAAGGCTTTCTTTAAATCTTTTTAGGTGAGAAGGTTATATAGATTTTTGTAAGTACGTAGCACTGCACTGCACTGTCCTCCCATTGTTCATCAATTTGTTCAAGCGGGCGCAGTAACGCCTCCATTGTGAGACTTGTTGTTACTATGTCTGGCATATCGAATACATCATGGGGAGCTTGCCAGGCTTTGCCGTGGGGGGTGAGATACTCTTGGTAGCTTGCTAGGCTCTCTGAGAGGGGTAGAAGAATTGAACCCGGCTTGGCGAGGCCGGTTGCATGCAAGGCAAACACCCTACCACTGTGCTATCACTCAAAAATAAATAAATAAATAAAAACTGTGTAACTATCAAAGCCTAAGAAACTTTGAAAAGTAAAAGATCTTTAGAATAGGGAGGAAGATGACTAGTGAAAATATCTAAACATGGAAAGATGATAATAATTTTATCATCTTGATGTGATGGAATTATTTCACATCAGTATTTAATAAGTAGACATTATAGAGGAGGTAAACATGCAAATCAGGATATAAAATACTGGGTGTTATGTAATAAATGACTAGATTATTGTGGATTTTATAGGAACAGGGTGGAGTAGTGAACAAAATGATATTATGTTAATAGCATTTAGAAAAGTGGTTGAATATCAGGACTAGAAAGTGAGAGGAGTCAAATATACATACTATCAAAAACTTTCTCCAGTAATAATTAATAACCAGGAGACATTTTGTAGAGCTTGCAGAAGGAGAAAACAAAACATTTTACTGAGAACTTTGATTTTAAAATTGTGCCTTGAGTAATTTAAAAAAAATGAGTTATATGAATTTAATAAAGTCATTTATATTATCATGTAAGTTCTTAAGTTTATGCCTGTGTGAAAAATTCAGAAAATGAGCTGAATCTAAAATACAGAGGATGAATCCAATCTATTTATTTTATTTGGGAGTGGGGAGGGATGTGGTGCTCAGATCTTATCCTGGCAGAATTTAGGAGTGAAAAAGGGAGACCCTTGCCAGTGAGAGAGGAAGCCAGTTTTCTTTCTCCAGATGTTCCATCTCTCCACCATCAGCCTGACCCAAACTCCACCGGCAAGATTCTGTCTCAGCATTCCAGGGGCTTCCCAGAAACATACAACACTACCCTGGACTCTACACTGATAAGGAAACTAAGATAAAGGGCTATCTTGGAATCTCTGCTGATGGGGTAACTGAGATAATTGGCAATTAGGCCTGGAAGATTTGTTTCCCATTGCCAGTGAAGAAGGAAACCACCATTTTCCCTTGCCTCATTCCCCCACTGACCTGACACGTTACATTCTCAAAGTCCGACCACAGCTGCCAGAGATTTCCAGGACCGTAAAACTGTCCTGGAGCCTAGGCAGATGGGGAATTTAAGATTAGGGGCAAAAATGCCCTGAGAGATCTAGACCAGCTGGACATCCTGGCGATTTTCTAGCATCCTTGGTAAATCCTTGTCAACAGATAAGGGATACCAGGAGCACACAAAACTCCCTTTAACTTAATCCTATACTAAGTTCCTCCCTACTTGGGGAGCTTGTTTCCTTTTCTCTTTTACTCTTCAATAAACTTTTCTACTTTCCAACTCTGAATCTGAGCATCTTTATTATTCAATGTTTTTATTCTTGAAAATAGTGAAGAACCTGGGAATCAAGAACGAACACAGAGAACCGTGCCACATCTGCATTAGGACCATACATAACGCCAGGAATCAAGTCAGGATGGGCAGGTGCAAGGTACGCACCAAAACCCTGTACTAGCTCTCATGCCCTCATCTCTTGATTTTTTAAACCAATTTTGCCTCTTTCAATCTTGTGCCCCTCACAATCCCCAGCTGCTGTTCCCACTGTTCTTCAGGTTGGATTCCTAGTCTTCTGTCATGTTCACTAACTAGTTCACACAAATTTCACCTCTGGCCTTTGAAATATCATGAGAGCCTATAGGTCCTTATGAACCCTAGTTGAAGAAATTTTTTCATTAGTCTTAAAAATCAAAGAAAAATTTCTCCACTTTTTTCAAATCAAAGAGGATTTGTAAGCATGAGTTTACAAACCATGCTGCCCATAATCTCAGTGGGCGTTTCATAGAATTTCCCAGGGAAATCTGAAGTGGGTGATAGAGAAAGGCAAAGCACTTGGAGTTCTGGATTTCAGATTGCCACTTCAGACCTGAGCTGTTAATCTGCTTTTTGTGTCAGGTTTTCCATTATAATGGTCTATTTGAAGAAGAACTGACTACAAGAACTGGAAATCATAACCTAATGGGTATTTCTAAGCCCTGAATATAATTATGCTATAATTACCCAACTAACAATAAAATCATTTGCTAGCTTCTTTTTGCATTTTAGGTATTTAGGTATCCTACAGAAAACCTTAAATTGGAAAACCCAAGTTAAAATTTATTTGAACAGACTTGAACTCAAGAATTGTATTCAGGATTCTGGAGCCCAGGACTATGGATGCCTCAAGAGCTCACTGAATCCATTGTGATTTCTCATGCTCTAGGCAAAGTCACTTGGCCCAGGCATTTTTATAGATAAGATATTTCTAAAGATAACTGAGGAGCACTTTAATTTTTTTCTGGCTCCAACTCAACATGTCTTAAAGCACAGAACTAATCAAGATTTCTGTATACAATGCAATGGGAAACAGGCATAAAAAGCATTTTTAACACTGAAATGTCTTTATTGAAAATGTTTTGACAGAATACAGAGTTCTGTGGCTGAGTTAATCACAGGTCATTAGTCATCTTCGACCACTTGACCACCAAGCCAGGAGTTAAAAAAAATTAAAGATACAAGTTATTAAACTGTTTGTAAACACACTTTTGTAGTAATGAGTATCTAAATTATTTTGGGATAACGCATTAAAAGATAAAATATTAGTTTTGGTTTATATGTAAACAATTACCCAGAGCAAATAGTGATTTACAACAAAATTATGTTTTTAATTTTTTTATGGTTTCTGTGGACCAGAGATGTGTTCAGGACATAATTGAGTTATCTCTTATTATATTTTTGGCTTCAACTGAAAAAGTGAAAAGTGCTGGGATAACTTTAAGTCAGATCCCTTACAAGTCTAAAAAGTATTGTTAGTTATCAGCAGAGACCTAAACTGGAACTTTTGTTTGAAACACTTTAAAATGGCATCTCAATGCGGCATACATTCTTTCTCACATTCCGGCTTGGTTCAGACAGAATCACTGAGAAAGAAAATAAGAAAATAGTATATTATCTATCATAATACATCCAGTTCATAGACAGATGTTGGTAAAAACCAAAATATATTTAGAGTTTAAAGATACATAAAACTTCAAGAGGAATGAACATGGATTCCCTCTCTTGATGGGATTATCTGTCACTGTCATATTAAAGATAATCTCATGGATGAAATTCATACAGGTGCTCTCAGTTTGCACTTGACCTTAGCCAAAAGGCCAAGAAGCAATGTTGCTCTTAATTTGGTGCAATGTAATTCACCACATGAGAGAAGTAAAAATTAATAATAAAAACTGTTATTGTTCTTTGTTTAGGGTTGCCAATAAAATCTTCAACCCATCTGGTTCAGAAGCAGTTGAAAATTATTGTGTAGGAGACTGTTTATTTATGCACAAAAATTGGATGAAAAATGGAGGTCAAAGTTTACATCAAAATGATTTTCATTTGAAACAAATTTACTTTCGACACATGAAGCTTTAAAGATTTTTTCCCAGTGAGCTTGTCTTCACTCATAGCAACAGAAACAGAATATATGTGGAGAAGAAAAACACAAGAAAATAAAAAGTACATCTCTGTCCAAGCTATATTTTCTTTATATTTTGGAATCATCTTCAATTGGGACAGACTTGCAGTGCTGCCAGATATGAAATGGAATCGAGGGCAGACAGAGTCTTAACAGGTGTTTGTAAAAACTTAAAGCTTCAAAAGGGATTTGCTTTTTGCTGCCAAGAGGATCGATGCAGATGTACGCTTTGGCTTCTTTAGTCTGAAATGGACTACATTCTCTTTCTTAAGAAAAGTTTGAATTTATTCCACGATAAAGTCAATGTGTTCTGGCCATCAAGAAAACATTTCTCTCTTAGAAATGTTCTCTTGTCATCAAATATAGACAAAAGATGGGCAAGGATTTAATTTATACTGATTTGGCCGGTCGGGGGAGGTGTCGTGTGTGTGTGTGTGTGTGTGTGTGTGTGTGTGTTTGTGTGTGTTCGTGGTTGCATTTAAAAATCAGATTTTTAAAAGTCTACTTGACAACTACTTCCTACCTCACCATCCTGAGTGTCTTTTTGAAGCTCCAGATTGAGGCTATCATACCTGTTAGTTCCTTTCCAGCACTGCAGGTAAATCATCTGCAGCTTGAGTACTCTTCACCTAAGGTTCAATTTATTCCACACTATAGAATGGAACTCATCTTAGTAAATAATCTTATTTTCTTCCTTGTAAACATCTTAGTAGAAGTTGTGGGTTTAACTCAATAACATATTACATTTTCCCTTCCCCGCGAATTAGATTGATTATGGTAGCATGTGAGATTGATAATACATAGATCTATGTTATGACAGTCATTGTTTTAGTGCCAAGCTGAAGAGGAATACATCCTTAAATGTATCATTGTATAAAATATTGACCTAGAGAACTTCATTATTCAATCTGGAGAGACAGTCACTACTTAACAGTAATAAACTGTTTCTGTGTTACACTGAGAATACTTCGGAAAATATGAGAGTTGTCAAATCTCTTGAAAATCCTGTCTTTATAGTACACATGACACTAAAGCTATAGCTGTATTTTCTGCTAATAAAAGCAAAAGCACAGACAGATGTGAAGGATATCATAGTGCACTGACAAGAAACTAAGAAAAATGAGTACCTGGTTGAGGAGCCGGAGAGACACAGGCCAATGACCTTGGAAAGCTTTAGTCTTTTGAGATATTTTTGTTCTTTGTAAGGAAAGCAAAGTTAATGCTGTATTAGTGTCAAAAAAATAAAATAAAACTGAAGCTATTAACTGTATACATTTTTTGAAAATTATCTGAAGTGTCTCTTAACAGTCCTGTGAGATAACAAAATAAGAAATTGAATACAAACCGTAATATTTTGAAGAAGTTTAAGAAATGATAGAGAAGTATTTTTGAATAAAGTTTTAGTACATGTGGTATTTTTTTAATTTGTTGAGTTAAAAAAATTCTTGTTTCCTATTTGTCTTTACATATCTTTTTCTGTCCTTCTAGGAAAACTGGTCATTATTAATTTTAAAAAGAGGTATTTTGTATGCTTTTCTTTTAAAACTGTTGTACTAAACTCATATTTATCTGGAAACTAAACAAGTACATTGAAGAATTGAGAAAAATTAACACATAAGAAAATGCTAATTTAGCTCAGTATACTAACCATCCTATTTATTCTTATTTGTATCATTTTTTTTGCTGTCTTTTTTTTTGCGGGGGGGAGTGGAGTTTTTTTTCTTTTACTCTAGCCATTTTGAAGTGTGTCATTAGTAATTTAAAGTATTCCTTATAACTTGATGATTGATAGTTTGATTTTACTTTCTTCTAAATTTTGGAATTTAGAACTTCATGAAGAAAATATGTGGTAGTACTCAGCTATTCAGAATGTCAAAGTTAACAACCAATAATAATTGCAGTTTTAATATTTTCTGATATTAAGAAGTTATTTAAATTTAACCATTTCTTTATTGTGATAGAATTTAATTCATTTAATAATGCAGATATATAGCATGCTAAATTTTATAGCCAGTTTAAAAGTATAAAAAACTCTGAGAAACTGTGTTCTAATACTCAGGTCACTGTCACTGTCCTCCCATTGTTCATTGATTTGCTCGAGTGGGCCTAGTAAGGTAAAGGTAAAGGCCCTCCCGTTGTTCGTCGATTTGCTCGAGCAGGCCCAGTAACGTCTCCATTGCAGACTTTGTTGCTACTGTGTTTGGCATATCGAATACGTCATGGGGAGCTTGCCAGGCTCTGCCATGCGGGCGCGATACTCTCGGCAGCTTGCCGGGCTCACCGAGCGGCCTAGTAACGTCTCCATTGTGAGACTTGTTGTTACTGTGTTTGGCATATTGAATATGTCACGGGTAGCTTCCAGGCTTTGCTGTGTGGGCGAGATACTCTCGGTAGTGCTCAGTTGTCTTGGTAATATATGATTAAAAAAATTGTTAAGTGAAGCAAATCAGAAAGACATATACTGAATGATATTGTCATCTGTGATATATAGAATAACAGGTCTTGAAAATGAAAGCTCTCAAAAGGGACAAAAAATTTTCCCTCTAGATTAAAGAAGTGAGAAGGGCAGAGAAGGAGAGATAATAGGGTGGTGGTGGGGGAAGGGGTGGGATAAGAAAAGGCAGGTAACACAGTTAGTGACTGGATACATCACTAGCGTAGACACGTCCTACATGTATATATCTAAACTACAGACCCATCAATACTTTAAGAGTGGAACCAAAATTATAATACAACTGTAGCACTGTACTCCAGTTGTTCATTGATTTGCTTGAGAGGGCTCAGTAATGTCTCCACTGTGAGACTTGTTACTGTGTTTGGCATATCGAATACATCACGGGAAGCTTGTCAGGCTTTTGTTCCTGTGAGTGAGATACACTCAGTAGCTTGCTAGGCTCTCTGAGAGGGGCAGAGGAATTGAACCCAGCTCAGCTGGGCTGGCCGTGTGCAAGGCAAATGCCGTACTGCCGTGCTATAGGCTGTAGGGTGGGAGAGAACATTACGGACTGAAGTTGACAACGGTGGTGAGATCAGTGCAGGAACATTGTATGCCTGAAACTCCATTGTGAACAGCTTTATAAATCACAGTGACTTGATTAAAAACAAAACAACTTAAAAATAGTAATTTTTATTGTCTAGCATAATTTTAGCTTTCATCATTAATATTTTAGTCATCATGTGATATCATGTAATTAGACTATAGGAGATGTTCAAAAAATCTTAATAAATATGTAATCGTACAAGGCAGGAGAGGTAGTACATAGGGTATGTTGCTTGTCATGTATGCCACCAAACAGATTTTGATCCCTGGAACTTTATACGGTCCCCTCAGTACTGCCAGGAGTAATTTTTGAGTGTAGAGCCAGAAGTAACCCAATAGGCATTGCCAAGTGTAGCCCAAGAACACTCCACACCTCCGAAAAAGAGTCATCATATAATAAAATGCAGGTCTAAATACATATAAATATGAAATAAGTTTTATAAATAAATGCATCATATGTATGTATACACACATATATATGTATATATATGAGGAGCAAGAAAAAAGAACAAAATTTATTTAAAAGATTCAAATAAATTATGTCATTTACTAATAGAAACACTAGGGACAGAATAAATAAAACAAAATTATTAACCTTCTTACCACCAAAATTTGCTTTGTTTTTTAGTCAAACTTTTAATCTATTAGTTAATATCAATATATAATACATATTGCCATATGCACTTGGAATATTTTTTTAAAAATAATAAATAATGGGGACTTGTTGATCAGATCACACTTAAGTACAGCATTCCATAGTTCTAAAATGTTATATTTAAAAATCTGGCTCAGTAGTTCTGAAGAAACTCCAAGGTTTACTTTTGCTTCCTAAGAAACTATTTGTTAAAGTCTGCCTCGTGATGGGAAGGAAAATGATAACTACTATTTTTAATAAATTTGCACCACTGAAAATTGATTGACAATTTGTACAGCAAAAGATTCATGCTGATTTTATGCCAAGGAAATAAAAAATAGTTGAAGAGAAAAAATAAGAGTATACTATTAATAATCCAATATAGTTTAAATTAATTTAGTATTCACAAATAATCATCAAACATTAAAACAGACTGTGGTAAACAGACATGCTGTAATTCATTTATGAGTTATCAACAAATTATTTTCTGAGCAGAGAAATCTAAAATAGGTGACAAAATAACACAAAAAGAGTTTAAAACTTTATTCTAAGAATCCAATTTCTTTCACCATAAGTAACAATCTGATCATCTGGTGTATAACATACATTATGTATTTCACTTCATGTGCTGCTTCACTATAAATTATACAATTGCAATATCAAATAATTTTTATATTTTGCAAACATGCTGTTACTATGAAATAAGTCTGAAATCAAATTGGCAAAACAAGTGGAAACATTCATGGTGTGCTGAAATAAAACTATATAAATAAAACTACATCAATAAAACTATATAATAAAACTGAGATATAGAAAACTTTTTACATGGAATATAACACTTAAATTCTGACTGATTCAACATCAAGCATGCTGAGAGTTTCTTTTCTACAAGAAATGCTGCATTTTATTGGAAAATACTCCATATCATCCACCCTTTCCAAACTATCATTCTAATTCCCAAAATTCATAATAAAACAATTCTGCCTACTGATCAAAGATCCTAAAATTCTAGGTAAGCATAAGGTGTTAATAAGGTGGTACCAAAATAATCAACTTGAGTGTCTTTGAAACGTTCTTTCAGAAGACTTGTCGGGGGTGGGCTGGAGCAATAGCACAGTGGGTAGGGCGTTTGCCAATCCGGGTTCCATTCCCAGCATTCTTTATGATCCCCCAATCACAGCTAGGGGTAATTCCTGAGTACAGAGCCAGGAGTAACCCCTGAGCATCGCCAAGTGTGACCCCAAAAAAGGGGAAAAAAAGGCTTGTCAGAAATTAATGCACATGTAATTTTCCTGCTCTTTCTTCAGTCCACAAACAGTATTTTTTTTTTTTTTTTTTTGCTTTTTGGGTCACACCCAGCGATTTGTTCTAGCTCGAGCGGGCCGAGTAACGTCTCCATTGGAGACTTTGTTGTTACTGTGCTTGGCATATCGAATACGTCACGGGGAGCTTGCCAGGCCCTGCCCTGCGGGCGAGATACTCTCGGTAGCTTGCCGGGCTCTCCGAGAGGGGCGGAGGAATCGAACTCGGGTCGGCCATGTTGGCTGCGTGCAAGGCAAACGCCCTACCGCTGTGCTATCACTCCAGCAGCACACCCAGCGATACACAGGGGTCACTCCTGGCTCTGCACTCAAGAATCACCCCTGGCAGTGATCAGAACCCTATGGGATGCTGGAATTCAAACCCGGGTTGACTGCTTGCAAGGCAAACACCCATCCCGCTGTACTATTGCTCCAGCCCCCAGAAACAGTCTATTCTTCAACTGCTTTTCTAATGGGTTACTGGATTTAAAACTAAACCATCATCTCTGGTTTCTGGGCTCTTCATCTGAAGTATTGTGTATTAAAATGGCTTCCAACTTTGTGTCTTAATTGCATCATAGGTTCATGGAGCAAGAAGTTGAGGAAACATCTGCAGGACTCTGTCTAGTGTAGCCTCTCTTCTTAGTATTTTTCTTGCATTCATTCACAGATGGTAGATGATTCTCGTTCTCTTGATCCTTAATATTTTTTTCTTGTTATCTGTTTTTTACATATAATTTTGAATGATTATATTTATTTGTTTGGATATTGGGTCACACTGGTATATGTGGCCATATAGCAGGTATTACTACTGGCTCTTTGCTCAATGATCACTTCTCATGATGCATGTGCATGTGGTAACACATGCAGCACGAGGAATATGAAGCTAGTGTCAGGTGTGTGTATATGACCATGTACTCCCATATTGTCCTATCACATGTTAAGTCTAAGTCTAAGATGACAAAAATGTATCTTTGTTAAGGATCACAAAGGGCCTATGTCTTTAGTCTTTCGTAACAGACTCCAAAATCCAATTTTCTACAAACAATAGAACCAGGTATGTTGAATGACATCCACCTATTATAAGGATCAAGCGTATAATGAAACAAAATCTGTGGGTTTCAGAGTGAAATAAGAAGAAACCAGGAAGCTAAAGGAGTTAAGGAAATTGATTTATCTTTAAGGGAGTAAGGAGAAAAAGTAGAGAAACCAGGGAAAGAATCTCATAAACTAGGTTAGGAATCAACAGAATAAATTCTATAGGATACAACTGAGACACATTTCTTGGATTTTCTTTTTCTATTACTGATTCCTTGAAAATAATGATAAAAACTTACAATATTACATATTGCTGAATATTCTCTTGACCTTCATGATTAGGAGTAATCTTTTGTTACTGCCTCTTAATAGATTATACTCTCACTTGGTCTCAACAGTAAGGAAATATGTAGAAGTACATGGGTGCTATTTCTTTCTGGTGAGCGAGGGCTAAATACCTTAAGGATTTTTAAGTGTTGAAGCAAGGGTTAGTAGGGTAACTGACAAACTAACACGGACTAGCTGTCTTGTATGTTTTTCATCCTTTCATTGGGTTTCCTCTTTCATACAAAGAAGCCAAGATATAGATGCAAGCTGGTAGTCTGTTTAAAGATGAATTACATGATATAGTGTTCTTAAGTCAGATCCATGGAGCATAGCATCTGCTACTGTAGCCTTGTGAAAAGCTGAAATTATGATAATTGGTGAAGACAAATGTGCAAGTCCTTTAACCAATATTCTCAAATCAGTTTGTAAGTAAAAATGCAAACTTACTCATATTGAGAAATAGTTATCACGGTAATACTTTGGATTCACATTGAGAAAGAGTTATCATGGTAATACACTGGTGTCCATGATCAAGGGTTCATATCCTAAGAACTAGCCAAGTGAAAAACAATTAATATTGAAAAAATACTTATTTTATGTAGATTTTGAAGAATATATACTTTAACTCCAGCTGGCAACCCAAACGAAGATTTCCAAACTAGTATATTTTGGAAGTATGTGTGAATGCATGGTGCACAGCCCTAGAGTACCAAATTTCTGTATGATTTTATAATTTTTTTTCAGGAAGAGTGAAGTCATTTCAGAATAAGTATGAAAATATTTGTATTTTTCAATACAATAAAACTATGGGTAAAGAGTGCAATTATAAAGTCGTCCAAAGAATAAAAAATATAGGTAGGAAAGATCACAGACATAAAAAGTTCATTCCAAAAGCAAATCTGTGCTAGGAAAAAAAGAAGTGGGAATGTTCTTCAGACTTTGTGTAACAGGACGGCATTTTCTCTCCTGAGTAAACTCTAATGAAAAAGTTTATGAAAAGACTCAGCATCTGAACTAACATCCTAACCATGGAGACGTAGGAATTAGGGATGTATCTCCCAATGAGGTTGACACGGGTAGAGCTTTCCCCTCCAGCACATCTATAGATAAGCTAAGGTGACCATTGTCCATTTTTACCCCTTTTTTAATAGCCTCATTTATTCTTTTTCTAATATGTTTTCATATCTTTTCAAAATCCATGGCTTATTTTACACTGATTGCATTTTGGTTGACTGCATTCTGTTGATATATAAAAGCAATCTTAATCTCACGAATTTCTTATTCACAACGCAGGTATACTTACTTTATAGAAAAGGTTTTTCAGTCTCTTCCTATTAGATCAATAACAATAGCATGAAGTAGAGAGGCATTTTCCCTGAACATTATTCTGTATTCTTCATGCTTGTCTTAACTGTTTTTTTGACCTACGTTTTAGATGAAGTTGATTTCAGATTTTAATGCTTGTTTATCTCTACTAACATGCTTTGTGAGTGGTTTTTGATTTACAAAGCTTAGCTATTTGTGTTAATCTATGTCGACAATCATTTGGGTGAAAAGTTTTTAACCGCTGATCTGAAGACACTTCACTCCAGCTCAAAAGAAAGAAATAAAAAAAGAAAGAAAGAAATGGAAGGAAGGAAGGAAGGAAGGTAAAGAAAGAGAGAAAGAGAAAGAGAGAAAGAGAAAGAGAGAAAAGACAAAGAAAGAAAGAAGAAAGAAAGAAAGAAAGAAAGAAAGAAAGAAAGAAAGAAGAAAGAAAGAAAGAAAGCTATTGGCATTTATGATGTTGATTGTTGGTCCTTGGTCTGGTGCGAGTTAAGATGGTTTAAAAGGTTGAAAACTATTCATTTAGATTTAAAACCAGTCTTTCGTTTTATTTTTAATTGTCAAGTTTTCTTCCTTTAATTTTAGGCACCCTCATTTACAATACTGTTAAATGTGGGGTTCCATGTGTAAAACATTCCAGCACCACACCGTCCTCCAGAGTGTCCCCTTTCTCTTTACCATTGTCTCAGTGTTCCTTCTCCAGTCCTCCTTATATCCCTCCTCTTTCATGTTGTTGTAAGTGTCCTATGAAGGCAAGATCCCAGTTTTTGTTGCCTTTGGGTATTTGGTATTTCCTTACTAATTTTTTTATATTCCACATAGGAGAGAGATCATTCTGTGTCTGTTCCTTTCCTGGTTGACTTCACTCAGCATGACAGTCTTCAGCAACATCCACATAGTAGCAAATTTCATCTTTTTCCAAAGCTGAATTGTACTCTACTGTGTGTGTATATGTATCATAATTTATTCCATTATATGATTTGGGTGATTGTGAATAGACTCCGCGCCAGGTTGTTTCCACTTGGAGAGCCCCAGAGGGGGGCAGGTGAGAGCCCTCCTCACCCCAAGGGACCCAGCCCCGGCAACCGACCTCCACTACCTAACTGCTGCCACGCTCCAGGCCATTTTCCAGACAGCAAGGACACAAACTGTCATGTGACACTTCCTACCCATTCTCCATAATTACCACACTATGCTTGATGGAATTCAGAGAGTAGGCAACAGATCAAAGACAGAAATAACCACTGATCTACAGACACTTAACTCCAGCTCTCAAGAGTGCCCGGCAAGCTATAAGAATATCCCACCCACATGGGCAGAGCCTGGCAAGCTACCTGTGTCGTATTTGACATGCCAAAACCAATAACTCTAACAGGTTTCATTCCCCTAACCCTGAAAGAGCCTCCAATCGTTGGGAAAGACAAGTAAAGAGAGGCTGCTAAAACCTCAGCTCTGGGACGAATAGAGACATTACTGGCGCCTGCATTAGTAAATTGATGAATGGGATGTCAGTGATACAGTGATACAGTGATTGTGAATAGTGCTTAATTTTTTAATTAGTAATGCACCAAAAGATAATAATAATATTTAGTAACTGACTTTAACAAATGTTTTTAATTGTCTGTGCTATTTTATTGTGATAGACATTTTAATGTTTAATTTATGAGTAAGATCATTGAAAGCAGGAAATTGTGTGAAACAGGTTAGTTGGGAAAAAAATTACATGGAAATTGTGTGGTCTACTGAAAACAATACTATAGATTCTATAGATAATTTCTCACATTTTCTCCAATTACTTTGCTTTATTTCTAGGAAGTTGCTAATTCCAAAACCATATTAGTTACTTTCTGTTGTCCTTAGAATATAATCCACCAGAGAATAAACTTTTTCTGTCTTATTCGACCTATAATTACCACCAGGAAGAATAGTACTTGATGATTCTCAAAATATTTATTAAACTAACATTTTCAGCTGAAGACATTTTGTTGTGGGAACTGTTTTGTCCACTGTGGAATGTTTAGCAGCATTCCTGCTATAATGATAAAAAACATAGAATATCATGATGAGCGAAGTCAATTAGAAGGAGAGGGACAGTTAGAGAATGATATCTCTTGCCTGTAGATTATATAGTAAGGAGGCAATAAATGGTCAAATGCAAGAGGATAAAGAAGTGACACAAGTGAGCTCACCTGGTGGGTGTTAGGGTTTATTGGTATGTTGATGGAGGGAAGCAAGAACTCTGATGGTGGATGTGGTGTTGGAAAGATGTCACTGTCGCATTCCTCCCGTTGTTCATTGATTTGCTCAAGCAGGCCCAGTAACGTCTCCATTGTGACAATTGTTACTGTGTCCGGCATATCGAATACGTCAAGGGTAGCTTTCCAGGCTTTGCCATTAACAGTATTGGAAATCGTGGCATAACAATAATAAGTGTCATTGATTAAGAACCTCTAATTTAATAAAATGAGAGGTAAACAGATCTGAGCCTGTTCACGTTCAGATCAAAAGGCCAATGGAATATATTTAAATAAGCAACTAAAGTCATGGAAACACAATCCTCTTTTACAGAAGTTGCAGGTAACATCCAACAAGAAAGTCAATAAAGCAATTCAAACCACATATGCAAATTAAAGAATTAAATTAGATGGAATAATTTAGAATGCCAGCATTCCTGGAGTTTCACAGCTTTTCACTTGTCCCTGGGTGATGCTACAGAAGGGTTTGCTGTGAATATTTCAGGGTATTTTTTTCCCTTTAATTGAGTCATAGCAAAATGACAGTCTTCCAACCTGCTCCACGTTGGTGTGAGGCAGTACCCTCACACCAAATGGCTAAAATAGATCAAGTTCTACTATAGAAGGTCATTTTTAAGTAATGAAAATAAATTAATCATACATTGCTCTCTTTCCCACTTTCTAAACATTTGGACAACATTTCATTTTTCAAATTGGTAAGTGATTAATCTATGTTATTATCAACAGATTGATGTTTTTAGTAAGTTGCATTCTTTAATAAAATATCAACTCTTCATATCAGTCAAAGATTAAAAGAAAACTTTTATCAAGCTCTACAAACTGGTAGCTTATTGATATTTTTATGTAGCAATATCACAACGTAGTCATTTCCCTTATAATGAAATTATTTGTCCAACATCAATCATCTAGTAAATAATGTATCTGAATAGTGAATACTTAAATTACCCTGAAGTCAGAGTTTTACCATTTTGTTAGAACTAAGCCAGCAAAAATTCTACATGTCCAACAAAAACACTGATAGATTTTAATTAGATATTTTAATTCCTCTAAATTATTATGGACATTAAACACTTGAGAAATAAAAATTTGTGTTTGTTTGTTTTAGGGCCAGAGCGGGTAGCATTTGAGGTTTACTCTTGGCTTTGCACTCAGGAATTTCTGCTGGCAATACTCGGGGAAACATATAGGATGCTGAGGATCAAACCCAGATTGCCAGCATGCAAGGCAAAAGTCCCACCCACTGTACTATCTTTTCAACCCATAATTGAAATATAAAGACATGTAATAGCTCAACATTAGAATACATGGCCGATTTCACTTTTATTTTCTCTAATATCTCCATTTTGTCATTTTAAGGGCAGGTAAATCCATACGGGAACTCTATCAATATATGTTAAATCTAAGTATTTTTTTCTTTTTCCCTTTATTTTATTTTATTTTTTTTAAAGTTGTAGATTTACAATTTTTTGTGCTTTGGTTTCAATTATACAATGATCAGATACCCATCCCTCCACCAGTGCCCATTTTCCACCACCATGGATAATATCCCTCCCACCCCCATCCCCCCATCCCCCCTGTCTCTGTGGCAGGGCAATCCCCTGTGTTCTCTCTCTCCTTTTGGGTGTTGTGGTCTGCAAAAGAGGCACTGAGTGGCAAACATGTTCAGTCCATAGTCTACTTTCGACATGCGTCTCCCCTCCTGGGAGGATCCTCCAAACATCCTTTATTTGGTGCTCCTTTCTCTATCTGAACAGCCCTTTCCTCTAGGATACCCAGCTGGCCTCTAAGTTATGGAGTAATCCTCCTGGTGCTGATCTCAGCTATTCTTGGGTATTAATCTCATACTTTGTTACTTTATATCCCCCAGATGAATGCAATCTTTCTATGTCTATCCCTCTCTTTCTGACTCATTTTGCTTAGCATGATACTTTCCATATTGTACCACTTGTATGTAAATTTCATGACTTCATCTTTTCTAAGAGCTACATAGTACTCCATTGTGTAGATGTACCAAAGTTTCTTTAACCAGTCATCTGTTCTTGGGCATTCAGGTTTCTTCCAGTTTCTGGCTATTGTAAAGAGTGCTGCAATGAACAAACAAGTGCAGATGTCACTTCGACTATACATTTTTGCCTCTCTGGGATATATTCCCAGGAGTGGTATTGCTGGGTCAAATGGGAGCTCAATTTCTAATTTTTTGAGAATCGTCCATACTGTTTTCCAGAAGGGCTGAACCAGTGGACATTCCCACCAACAGTGAAGGAGTGTCCCTTTCTCGCCACATCCACGCCAGCATTGGTTGCTTTTGTTCTTTTGAATGTGGGCCAGTCTCTGAGGTGTGAGATGGTATCTCATTGTGGTTTTGATCTGCATCTCCCTGATGATTAATGATGTAGAGCATTTTCTCATGTGCTTTTTTGCCATTCGGATTTCTTCTTTGAGAAAGTTTCTGTTCATTTCATTGCCCCATTTTTGGATGGGGTTGGATGTTTTCTTCTTGTGGAGTTTAACCAGTATTTTGTATATTCTGGATATCAACCCCTTGTCAGATGTGTATTCGGTGAATATCCTTTCCCATTCTGTAGACTGTCTTTGTATTTTGGTCACTGTTTCTTTGGAGGTGCAGAAGCTTCTTAGTTTAAGATAGTCCCATTTATCTATCTCTGTTTTCACTTGCTCGGCCAGTGGCGTGGCATCTTTGAAGATACCATTAGCTTCAATGTCATGGAGGGTTTTGCCAACTTTATCTTCAATGTACCTTATGGTTTCTGGTCTGATGTTGAGGTCTTTAATCCATTTTGATCTTACTTTTGTACATGGTGTTAGGCAGAGTTCTGAGCCTATTTTTTTGCATGTAGCCGTCCAGTGATGCCAACACAATTTATTAAAGAGGCTTTCCTTACTCCACTTCACATTACTTGCACCTTTATCAAAGATTAGATGAGCATATGATTGAGGAGAGATGTCAGTGTATTCAACCCTGTTCCATTGGTCTGCAGTTCTGCCTTTGTTCCAGTACCATGCTGTTTTAATTATTACTGCTTTGTAGTACAGTTTGAAGTTCGGGAGGTTGATTCCTCCCATTTTCTTTTTCCCAAGAATTGCTTTAGCTATTCGTGGGGGCTTATTGTTCCATATAAATTTCAAGAGTGTTTGCTCCATTTCTTTGAAGAATGTCATGGGTATGCTTATAGGGATTGCATTGAATTTATACAATGCTTTCGGTAGTATTGCCATTTTGACAATGTTAAGTCTCCCGACCCATAAGCAGGGGATATCTTTCCATTTCCTCATGTCCTCTTTTATTTCCTGAAGTAGCGTTTTGTAGTTTTCTTTGTACAGGTCCTTTACTTCCTTAGTTAAGCTGATTCCTAGGTACTTGATTTTCTGGGGCACAATTGTGAATGGGATTGTTTTTTTCATGTTGCTTTCTTCTCTCTCACTGTTTGCGTATAGGAAAGCCATGGACTTTTGGGTATTGATTTTATAACCTGCAACTTTACTATACGAGTCTATTGTTTCTAGGAGTTTTTTGGTGGAAGTTATTGGGTTTTCTAAGTAGAGTATCATATCATCTGCGAATAGTGAGAGCTTGATTTCTTCCTTTCCTACCTGAATGCCCTTAATATCTTTTTCCTGCCTAATTGCTATTGCAAGTACTTCCAGTACTATATTGAACAGCAGTGGAGAGAGTGGGCATCCCTGTCTCATCCTGATCTTAGAGGGAAGGCTCTCAGTTTTTCCCCATTGAGGATGATGCTTGCTGTAGGCTTGTGGTAGATGGCTTTAATTATGTTGAGGAAGGTCCCCTCTATACCCATTTTGGCTAGGGTTTTCATCATAAAGGGGTGCTGGATCTTATCAAATGCTTTCTCTGCATCTATTGATATGATCATATGCTTTTTATCTTTTCTTTTGTTGATATGGTGGATTATGTTGATTGATTTCCGAATGTTGAACCAACCTTGCATCCCTGGGATGAATCCTACTTGGTCATGGTGTATGATCTTTTTAATGAGTAGTTGGATTCTGTTTGCTAGTAGTTTGTTGAGGATCTTTGCATCTGTGTTCATCAGGGATATCGGCCTGTAATTCTCTTTCTTTGTGGTATCTCTGTCTGCTTTTGGTATCAGTGTGATATTTGCTTCGTAGAAACTGTTTGGAAGTGTTTTTGATATTTCAATTTCGTGGAAAAGCTGAAAGAGCATTGGGAGTAAGTCCTCTTTAAAGATTTGGAAGAATTCACTAGTGAATCCATCCGGGCCAGGACTTTTGTGCTTGGGGAGACTTTTTATTACCATTTCAATTTCCTTGATGGTGATAGGTCTGTTCAGGTATTCCAGGTCTTCTTGGTTCAGCCTTGGGAGTCTGTAGGAGTCTAGGAATTTATCCATTTCCTCGAGGTTTTGATGTTCCGTGGCATAAAGCTTCTCAAAGTACTCCCTGAGGATCCTCTGAATTTCTGTGGTTTCTGTTGTAATGACCCCCTTTTCATTTCTGATTCGGTTTATTAGGGTTTTCTCTCTCCCTTTCTTTGTGAGTTTTGCTAGAGGCTTATCGATCTTGTTAATTTTCTCAAAGAACCAGCTCTTGGTTTCATTGATCTTTCGGATTGTTTTTTGGGTTTCCATCTCGTTAATCTCTGCTCTGAGTTTTATTATTTCCTTTCTCCTGTTCGGGTTGTGCTCCTTTTTTTGGTCCTTCTCCAAGCTCTTAAGCTGTGAGGTTAGGTTACTTATGTGTGCTCGCTCCTCCTTCCTGAGGAATGCTTGTAGAGCTATAAACTTTCCTCTTAACACAGCCTTTGCTGTGTCCCATAAGTTTTGGTAACTCGTGTTCTCATTTTCATTCGTTTCTAGGAATCTTCTGATTTCCTCTTTGATTTCCTGTCTAATCCACTCGTTGTTCAATAGTGCACTGTTTAATTTCCAGGTGTTTGATTTAGTTTTCTGTTTTTGTGTGTGATTTACTTCTAATTTCAGCGCATTATGGTCTGCGAAGATTGTTGATACAATCTCTACCTTCTTAATTTTATGGAGGCATGTTTTGTGGCTCAGCATGTGGTCTATCTTGGAGAATGTTCCATGTACGCTTGAGAAGAATGTGTATTCAGCTTTTTGTGGATGAAGTGTCCTGTATATATCTACTAAGTCCCTTTCTTCCATTGTTTCCCTCAAATGAAGTATGTCCTTGCTAAGCTTGAGTCTGGTTGATCTATCAAGAGGTGACAAAGCAGTGTTGAAGTCTCCCACTAGTATTGTGTTGCTATTGATGTCTTTTTCCAAATCTATGAGTAGTTGTTTTAAGTACTTTGCTGGTCTCTCATTAGGTGCATATACATTTATTATTGTAAGTTCTTCCTGTTGTACAGATCCTCTGATCAATAAGTAATGGCCTTCACTGTCTCTTATGACCTTCCTCACTCTGAAATCGATGTGGTCTGATATAAGGATGGCTACCCCAGCTTTTTTATGGGAGCTGTTTGCCTGTAGGATTGTTTTCCAGCCTTTGACTCTGAGTCTGTGTTTGCTTTGACTATTGAGATGCGTTTCTTGCAGGCAGCAGAATGTTGGGTTCAATTTTCTAATCCATCCTGCCACTCTATGTCTTTTAATTGGTGCGTTTAGCCCATTGACATTGAGAGAGATTATTGTTATGGGATTTTGTCCCATTGTTCTGTTAAAATTTGGTGTATTTGAGTGGCCTTTCTTGCCTTAAAGTAGCCCATTTAGTTGTTCTTGTAACCATGGTTTTGAGTCTATGAAGTTCCTGAGCTGTTGTTTGTCTGTGAAACTGTGTGTTGTTCCTTCTATTATGAATGAGAGTCTTGCTGGGAAAAGTATTTTGGGGGAGACATTTATTTCATTGAGTTTTTTTACTATGTCCCACCACTGTTTTCGGGCCATGAGGGTTTCATCAGAAAAATCAGCTGTGAATTTTAAGGATGCTCCTTTGTAAGAGATTTCTTTCTTCGATCTTGCTGCTTTCAGAATTTTGTCTCTGTCTAAGGTTTTGGTCATTTTGATCAGAATGTGTCTTGGGGTATTTTTATTCGGATTTCTTCTAGCTGGTACCCTTCAGGCCTCCTGAATGTGGTCACAAGTTTTCTTCAGCTCTGGAAATGTTGTAGCAATGATGTCTTTGACAGTTTCTTCTTCATCGAGGTTTTCTTCCTGTCCCTCTGGGACTCCAATAATTCTTATGTTACCCCTCTTGGCTTCATCACGATCTTCTCTTGCCATCTGTTCCCGAATTGTGAGTCTCTTTTCCATTTTCTGCTCTTTTCTGGAGAGTCTCTGAACTTCATCTTCGAGCTCACTGATTCTGTTCTCAGCCGCTCTTACTCTGCTGCTGAGGCCTTCCACTGAGCTTTTCAATTCGCCTACGAGATTTTTCAGGTCTGACATTTCTGATTGCATTTTCCTCATTTCTGCCTTCAGATCCTCTTGTCTTCTATTGGCATTGGTTTCCATTGTTTCTTTTAATTCCCTAAGCATCCTAAGTAGCTCCCTTCTGAATTCCTTGTCAGAGAGGTTGTCTAACACTACAGTACTGTTGGTGTCATCTGGGCTAGACTCTTCAATATGAATGTTTGGTGGGCTTTTGCGTTGCTTTACCATTGTGAGAGGTGTGGTTTAGTCCTTCACGTTCAGTGTTACTATTCTGCTTGATATGCAGTGTGAGTTAAGATAGGCTTATGAGTTATTGGCAACTGTGTTTCTAGTGGCTGAGCTAAAATAGAGAAGTTTCCATCTAAGAAGTTAGCTTATGGTTCCTATGGCATATGTAGTGGGAAAATATTTCGCGGCCGCATCAGCGGCCGAGGCTCCGGAAAGAGTCCCTGGCACTGGGCGAGGAGTTGGGAATGTCTCCTGTTTGGAATTGGAGTCGTTCAGCTTTGTTGCCCAGAGCTGGGCCTCTGTGCCCGTCCCACGCAGATCAGGGGTTGATAACCGGCTGTCTAGGGGCTGTTTCTAGCTGCGCGTGCCCAGAGAGGAACCCAGGCCCTTGGGGGCGGGCTGTACCTGTTGGAATTGGAGCCGTTCAGCTTTGTTGCCCAGAGCTGGGCCTCTGTGCCTGTCCCACGCAGATCAGGGGTTGAAAACCGGCTGTCTAGGGGCTGTTTCTAGCTGCGCGTGCCAAGAGAGGAACCCAGGCCCTTGGGGGCGGGCTGTACCTGTTGGAATTGGAGCCGTTCAGCTTTGTTGCCCAGAGCTGGGCCTCTGTGCCCGTCCCACGCAGATCAGGGGTTGAAAACCGGCTGTCTAGGGGCTGTTTCTAGCTGCGCGTGCCCAGAGAGGAACCCAGGCCCTTGGGGGCGGGCTGTTGGAATTGGAGCCGTTCAGCTTTGTTGCCCAGAGCTGGGCCTCTGTGCCCGTCCCACGCAGATCAGGGGTTGAAAACCGGCTCTAAGTATTTTTTTCATAGAGTATAATTTATCTTATCCCTGACTTCCCACCCTTCTTCTTCAGAAATTACTCAACAATTTATGTTCTATTTATCCATATTCCTTTTTTTGAATTGGGGAGCAAATTCACCTCTATGAACCACTCAACAGGAATAAAAGTATGTATCTTGAACGTTACAAACAGTGGATAAATTCAGTTCCATCTTTAAAGATTATTTAAAAGAAAACTTTAAACTAGGGAAACAAACATATTGTTGAACTGAAAACATAGAATTAATTTGCCATTGTTCAACTTTATGGAACACAATTGGAGCAACTGTGTGCACATTTGACCAATTATGTAAGATTATGTTAAGGTACACTTAAAAATAGGTTGTGATTTTATTATTAAACTTAAAAAAAGAATTATCATTCCTAAATATAATTTAACGTTTTTCATATATGAAGTGAAGTAATAATGAAACACAATGGGAATTGTGCATGGAAGGGCACTTTTTTTTTTATAAACTTTAAATGCAATGACTTATCTGTTGATTTATGATATTTCTGATGTTCCCTTGAAAATATATTTCATTACAACTAAATTGCTTCAGATTTTCTTGTCATAACTTTGTGACTTCTTTATGCCTATTTTGTGGGACCCAGTTCTTTTGGTATACCTGTCCTGGATAAACAGTTATCTGACCTATATAAACAAATACATACATACATCTTTAATGACACAGAAATAAAAGGAAGACTGAAGATTTAGTATGAGATAAGATTTTTTGTCTTATAACAAATGTTAGACATTATAAAAATGTTTTTTTGAAATGCATTCAAAATAGAAACAATTTAAGCATTTTTGAAGTTGGTAGAAGTACTTTTAAAACTTTTTTGATGTGATTTTTCATCACGATTTTTCAACATCTTGAAATTTTAAAAGTATTTTTCTTATCCATTTCCATATTTCGTCAGTAGGAGAAATGTTATTGTTTCTATATTTTGAGATGAGATATTTAGAATATTTTTGACATTTTCTTAAATCCATCAGCAAAGTTTTCACTTACAAACTCAGGTATGAACACGATGTCTGAGATTAACTTAATCTCCCTTTACTGAGACATAGATCATATTAGTACTTTAGAAAAAGTAATCTTTAGGACATATGTGAAGTTCAACAAAGTGTTGTATGCTAAATTTTTATGACAGACATGTCAAAGAGGGGAAATATGAATATGAATCAAGGGCAATTATTTGAATTAGTCATTGGTTAAATGAAGGAAACCAAAGGATCTTAATAAATGAATATATATCAAGTTAGAATGAGATTCTCTAGGCTCTGTCCTTGGCTCTAAATTAATGTTTCAATGAAAACAAGCTCATCAAATTAGTAAGTGACATAAAGCTGGATTAGATAGTGAATACATTAAGTAATACGATCCACTTGTAAAACAGTTTGACTAACTAGAACAATGGACCAGATCTAATGGGATAAAAATCAATATATCATGTACTGGTTCTAAAAACCAAGTAGGTAAAACTAGAATTACACGAATTAATAAAAGTGACTAGCATAAACAATTTTACAAAAATGATTATTTTTATATTTAAAATGTGTACATATATCTTTGTTCGTATTTGTAGGTTGGAGAACTGTTAAAGTCAAAACGCCCAGACACGTTGTGCATTGGGTCCAGTGCAGGAACTTGTTGTTCGAGGCGCAAGGAGGGTGGCTGGCATGGAGAGAAACTCGCTCTGGGAGCCAATTCAGTGATCAGAGATTAACTTTATTACACACATTCTTATAGAGAGTCTTGACTTATAGGAGGTCCAATCACATTAGAGCTTAACACTGTTCGCCTATTACATTTTCCTCTTTGCTTTGTCTCTGATCCAACCTCCTTGTAGGCTTTCTCTGCTATGGTCATTGCTTACAGCTTACATGACAATTTCTGCATTTCAGCCTTACGTGATTAAGGGGTTGAGTGAGGCTCAAAGTCAGGCAGAAGATGCAGGCACCCTGTTTTTTGCTATCTCCGCACAGCTACTACCCGTTGCGAGGTTTCACTTCAGAGCCATTTTGTAAGGGCAGAATTTTTCCTGGTGCAGTGCCCATCACCCTCCTCCACAGGTGCCCAAAGGAAATTTATGTAGAAATCTAGAACGGCATCAACATTAATGGCATCATATTATTTCTTTTTCTATTTACAAACATATTTTTACATAATGTATCCATAATTTCAATTCAATCTGTGTGATTTATTTCCAAACTTGTTTCACATTTTTAAAATGATAAATATTGCATATAATTGCACACACATCTTACATGTAATTGATCATATATAAATTGTAAGTATAGAAACATACTTGTAATTAGTTATAAAGTATAAATGCAATTATGTAATCACATTACATAAGTAATTACATAATTACACAAGTTTAATTTCATAGTATATCTGCTATATAATTTCTGATAATCACTTTGCTATGATATCAAGCAATAACAAGCACTGATTGCTTGAGTATTTTTATGAGAGTGCTTAAGTAGAATTGCATAAGGTTTACAGAATAAATTACATAATGTTTTTTCAAAAAAAATTATGGTACCTTTAGTATTTTATTTATAGTATGAAGGATAAAATGCAAGCAAATAAAAATGATGAGATTACCTTACACCTGAGAGAAATACCTGTATAAAAAAAGGCCAGAAAAAGAAATGTGGAGTAAAAAGGAATCCTTATTCATTGTTCGTAGGAATGTAAACTGATTTAGCCTCTGTGGGATTCAGTATGAAAATACCTTTAAAAAGTATAACTACCATATGACCTTCAATTCCACACCTTGGTTATATCCCAGAAAAATAAATACTCTCATTTGAAAATATATATGAAAATATTTCTATATACATTGAGGTACTATTTATAATAGTAGATAACTGAAAAGAAATGAAATGTTTAATGAGAGATGTAGTTAAAGATATTTTGGCACAAACATGCAATAGACTACTGCTCAGCTATAAGAATAGATTAAATCTTGCATTTTCTGAGACCCAGTTGAAACTATAGGGTATCTTGTTAAGCTCAGAAGATTGTCACTTATAGATGGTATATGAAGAAATAAAACAAAGAAATAGACCACATCATGTGCTGAGTCCTTGACTCTATTATAGAAGTGAGTTATCAAGTGGAAGAGCAATAATGTATGAGAAGTATCCTATGAATACTGGTGGAGAATGTTGATAGTTTGGAGTTGGAAGGGAAATTGTTAACATCGCACCCTTATTTATATTCTTCTAACAATGTCATTTTAACAAAAAGACAATTGGGAAAAAATCAATCAAATTCAAATTTACACAATTTGCTGGGTATATTGTCTGGTTAACATTATTTTCAGTGATTGGAGAGAAAAATGATAATATTTTAACAAGTATTGTCAAGGCCGGATTAAGATATTAATAATAGTAAGACTAACTTATAATAAATACAAATCTTCTTCAAAATTAAAGGACAAGAACCCAGATATTCAGCATAAGAAGAGTCATTTTATAACTCCATCTAGGCTCCCTTCCATGGTGTAGCACTGCACTCTAGTACTGTCCTCCCGTTGTTCATCGATTTGCTCAAGCGGGCCAAGTAACATCTCCGTTGTGAAACTTGTTGTTACTGTGTTTGGCATATCAAATATGTCACAGGCAGCTTGCCAGGCTTTGGCTTGCGGGTGAGATACTCTCGGTAGCTTGCCAGGCTCTCCAAGAGGGGCGGAGGAATCGAACCCGGGTCAGCCGAGTCGGCTGAATGCAAGGTAAACACCCTATGCCCTGGGCTATCACTCCAGCCCTTCCATGGTGGTCCAAAATAATTGTTGTTGGTCCTACTGTAGCAAAAAATAATGCTTGAGATTCTTTATTCATGAGATCAAATCTTTGTGCATTATTATTTACTAAATGCTTGTTGGATTTTTCATTTCTGTAATGCAAACTAGAATATCAATATGGTTCATATATAAAATGGCTGCTAATGTTTGTGATCGCCTTACGCAATAAGGAGCAGCATTTCAGTTATGAAAATATGTAATATTGCTATATGTTCAAATCACGGTCACGGTCCTTCCCGTTGTTCATTGATTTGCTTGAGTGGGCCCAGTAACTTCCCCATCATGAGACTTGTTACTATGTTTGGCATATCGAATACATCACGGGGAGCTTGCCAGGCTCTGCCGTGTGGGCGAGATACTCTCGGTAGATTGCCGGGCTCTCCGAGAGGGGCGGAGGAATTGAACTCGAGTCAGCCATGTTGACTGCGTGCAAGGCAAACACTCTACCACTGTGCTATCGCTCCAGCCCATGTTCAAATCAAGAGTGAATATATTTGACATTTTCTAGGAAGTAATATCTTCAAACATGTTTCATCAAATAATTGCAAAATGTGACCCCCACCCATAGAATTTTATGAACACAATCTAAAATCTTAATTTTAATTATTTTATTAATGTGAAAATCTTATATTTTATTGGTGAAAATGTGTAGGATACAAGTAGAAGTTACTATGCATTCAGATATCTTAAAGGGAAGAAAATGACTACATGTATTTTAGTGTAATAATTGTGTCTGATGTTTACAGTGATTGTGGTTTCTTAACAAATTGAAAAATTCTAGTCTGGACTAATTAATTTAATTATATTTTAGCATGTTCAATAATACTATTTTAATTAGATAAATCAATTTGCAAGTGGTTTCATTGGATATAAAAATAAACACTATATAATATCTTTTTTTTTCTTAACAGAAATAATTTATTCTCTTAACATTGAGTACAATATCAACTGTGGGGTTTGTTGGTTTGTGTTTTAGAAATGTTTTTTTATTGCATTGAAGAAATATCATGAGTTGTACTTGATTTGTCATTGTTTTTTGTTGTTGTTACTTGGTTTGGGGGCTACACCTGACTGTGGTTCAGCTTATGCTGGGTTCTGCCCCAAGGGATCAGTACTGGCAGGGCTGGGGATATCATACTGAAGTATCAGGGGTAGTGAACCCAGTTGGGCCACATTCAATACAAGTTACCTTCTCACTGCACTATTACTCCCAGTCTGATTTGTCACTGCTTTCTAAATCATTAAAGATTATCATATTGCATCAAGTGTATTTCTGTATCAAATAAGATGATTATGTATATTTTCTACATCATTCTATTTAAATGATGTACTCAATCAACTGTATTTTATACATTGAATGCCTTTATATTCTGAAATGAATCACTACTATCACTTAATGACTATTTGCTGATCCACAATCTTATCTATTTATCAACCTTTGTTAATGGAATTTCTGATATGCTACATTTTTTTATAATTTATTTATTAATTGAATCACTGTGGGAAAAGTTACAAAGCTTTCAGGTTTAGGTCTCAGTCATGCAAATATCAAACACATTTCCCTTTACCAATACTTATTTTTTACCACAAAGAACCCCAATAAAACCCTACCTCCCACCCCTCCCAATGCCTGTGAGGCAGATGAATTCTAGTTAACACTATCTACTTTGACTAGATTCATTGTTTCGATAAAAGATGCACCATTATTATTTAGAGTTTATCCCCCCCCCCAAATCAGGCATGCTGAAAAAGCGTTGTGAAATTTCTACAGCTGGGTTCAAGAATTAAATGTTGTCACGTGGCCACTATTGGATTTCTGCTATTTTACTTGTTAACCCTGGAAGTATTTCTACTGAAAGTCAGATAATTAAGAGATTGGTTTCTGTGCTCTGGAGTTGTGGCCATGCTGGAGAGCCGCTTGTGGGGGGCAACTGGTGACCTTGGTAGGGCGTGAAGGACAGGCCGGAACGCCCCCTTCCCATGAAGTTTTAGTCGCCCCCACACCCCCGACTCATACCTGCTCTCCACAAGGCTCCCATGCGGCCGCCATCTTTCTTTCCAGAGTCACTATATAATATCTTAAGCGGCTGGAGTGATAGAACCGAGGGTAGGGCATTTGCATTGCATGCTGCCAACCCGATTCAATCCCCAGCATCACATATGGTCCCCCAAGCACCACCAGGTATGAGCCAGGAGTTAACACTGAACATCTCTGGGTGTGACCCAAAAACCCCCCAAAAATTAAATAAATAATAAATTTTTAGAAATTTTTTATCTGTGTCCACTAATTGTGAATTTGTAGTATACATTAAAATTAAAAATTCTACCTACATTTAAAATTATAAAATTTTAATTCCATTCATAATTATATAATAGATTTATGCTTATAATTAATAATATTAACAGTGTACATGTGTTTTGAAACAATAGTTCAAAATGAAATTTTATTTATTCTACTAAAATATTTTAATATTGCACCTAATTTTATGGTATTGTACTCTGTGTTGAGTCCCTTTTATAGCAACCAGGAATCTAGTTTGTAGTAAACACCACCCGAATTTTCTACTAAAATTGTGAATTTATTTTCTATCCTATTCTCCTAAGTTATAAAATACTTTATAAATAGCTACCTACCCTAACTTGTTTATGTATAATATCTTTTATTATTATTATCATTATCTTTTTTATATTATCATTTTTCAATTCTCCAGTATAGCAGAAAGCCTACTAAGGAATAAGATTCAGAAAATAAAACTTTGAAGAGTTTTATATTATGATAAAATTATTTTGGTTTTTACTATATTCATTGGGCTGGAGCGATAGCACAGTGGGTAGGGCATTGCCTTGCACGTGATCGACCCGGGTTTGATTCTTCCATCCACTCAGAGAGCCCGGTGAGCTACCAAGATTATCCCCCCTGCACAGCCGAGCCTGGCAAGCTCCCCATGGCATATTTGATATGTCAAAAACAGTAACAACAAGTCTCACAATGGAGATGTTACTGGTGCCCACTAGAGCAAATTGATGAACAGGAGGACAGTGCTACAGCGGTAGGGCGTTTGCCTCATCACATAAGATATGCATATATAATTTAATGGAGCTATTTCAATCAAGTTGTACTATTTCTATTAATAAGTAACTATCTTAAAATCTGAAACTGTCTCTGCAAATTTATCTTTCAACAGTGTTCCCTATGATGTGTTGTAAAAACAATGACACATTTGTGGCATCCACTAATTTATAATATGGTATATTTATAAATAAAAATAAATTTAAAATATTAGTAGGATTCAAAATAAATATTTTGAAGTTTTACAGAACTGCAATACAGAGCTACAAGAATAATATATATATAAAAATTCTTATATCATGAACCTTATATTAAGCTATTATTACTAAAGCTCTCCTAAAATTCCAGTAGTTAATAACTGTAAACTGCAGGATAAAAAGTCGCTCCTCAGAAAGTTAATGACCTCACTGAAGCTACTAACATTTATATAATATCTAAATAAACATTTAAACTAAAGAATATATGAGAAGCAGATGTAACATTTGCATTGCTTTGAGGCTGTATCAACTTTTTAAGGGTACTGTAACCTGCTGAAAAATCAGATCTGAACATAAAACTGTCTCCATTTACTAAACACAAAAGGCTCAAGAGAATGACTTCTACAATTAGGAAATAAAAATGCCTTTCTTATATGAGATTGACATTGTTCGTACTGATTGGGCAGAAATAATATAAAACGTTGATATGGCTCTAAATTTAAATCTATTGACTTTAAAATGTACTGTATGAGTCAGAACAACTGGTGCTTTTTTCCTTGCAGTATTTAAGCCAGAAGACTTTGCAAGCAGGAAAATAATTCTGTCCTGGGTTTTATCCCATTTTTCCACCACCCCCACCTTCAGAGATTTAAGTACTTAAAAAATCTCTTGGATAAACAGTGAAAAAAGTTGAAAAGTTTGATACTTTATATAAAATAACTTTTTGTGTAGATCCATCTACTAAATGAATATGTATTTGTGTTGAATATTTTTAAGTTTTGTTGTTATGTAGAAAGAACCAGCTGTTGGGAGTTGTAAGAGAAGTTCTAGAGAGATATTCTCTGAAATGTGCGTGCAGCAAAGAAAACGATGAAGGAATGAAGGTCCGTTTATGAGCCAAATGTTCCCTTGGCCAAGGAAACACATATTAAAAATAGTTTTGTTTAGAAATCTTTTATGTTACAAGGATTTGGATGGAGTACAGGTTAAATATTTCTTGCAAAGTAATAGGTGCATGCTTTACAATACTGATGGTTTTCTGCAATGGTTAGATTTCGCAGGTCCAAGTACCAGTGTGCAAACAAGTGTCAGTGCTAAGATGTGAAAGGTTGAAAAATCACTGACATATATGAAATTGAAGATAGGATGCTCTTTTAACTGGTTTCTTTTATTGTCATTTATACTGTTGCATGAATCTTTAGCTTACCCATTTAATTGCTGAATGCCATCTCATACACTCTGTTCTTCCAATTTTATAATGAGAGTTGGGTGGAATTCAGTTTTTAGGTTTTATTAATAAAATGCTATAAAATGTACATACAGATGTCTTCAAATATATGCATACTTCTTTTATGTAAATGTCCAGGGGTATATTTGTTGTATTCAATAATTAGTGTATTTTTAGCTTTCAGAGAAATTTGAAGTTTTCTAAAATAGCTGTACCAGTAAATTAACTCTACCACCAATACATGAAATTTCTGCTTGTTTAAATTACTTTCCAAATTTTGGATTCACAGTGTGTAAAATATTAGTCTTATTAAATGGGAAGTGATGGTTTCTTGGATTTAAATTAAAATTTTTCAATCACAAAATTATTGAGTACTTTTTGTATGATTATTGGTAATTTATGTTTCATATAAAATTATTCTAAAAATTCTACTTTGTAAATTTTTAAAAACTTTAGTTTGTTGGTAATAAAATGTCTCCCCAAGCATAAAAGTCCTGACCCAGATGGATTCACTAGTGAATTCTTTCAAATCATTAAATAGGACTTAGTCCCAATCCTCTTTAAGCTTTCCCACAAAATTGAAATATCAAAAACACTTCTGAACAGTTTCTATGAAGTAAATATCACCCTGATACCAAAAGCAGACAGAGATACCACAAAGGAAGAGAATTACAGGCCGATATCCTTGATGAACAGAGAAGCAAAGATTCTAAACAAAATATTAGAAAATAGAATCCAACGACTCATCAAAAAGATCATACACCATGACCAAGTAGGTTTCATCCCAGGGATGCAAGGATGGTTTAACATTCGGAAATCAATCAACATAATCCATCATATCAACAAAAGAAAAGGTAAAAATAAATATCCAGCATAGTAGAATTGTACAAGAAAAAAACCTTCAACCCCATCAAAAAATGAGGAGAAGAAATAAACAGAAGTTTCCTCAAAAATGAAATACAAATGGCCAAAAGGCACATGAAAAAATGCTCCATGTTGCTAGCCATCAGGGAGTTGCAAATCAAAACAAGAATGAGATATCATTTCACACCACAGAGACTGGCACACATTCAAAAGAACAAAAGCAACCAGTGCTGGTGGGGATGTGGGGGAAAAGGGACACTCTTTCACTGTTGGTGGGAATACCCACTAGTCCAGCCTTTCTGGAAAACAATATAGACAGTCCTTCAAAAACTAGAAATTGAGCTTCCATATGACCCCGCAATACCACTTCTGGGAATATATCCTGAGGATGCAAAAAAGCACAGTAGAAATGACATCTGTACCTATATGTTCATTGCAGCACTGTTTACAATAGCCAAAATCTGGAAACAACGCATGTGCCCTAGAACAGATAACTGGTTAAAGAAACTTTGTTCCATCTACACAATGGAATACTATGTCAGGAGAGATGAAGTCATGAACTTATAAATGGATAGACCTGGAGAGTATCATGCTAAGTGAAATGAGTCAGAAATAGAGGGACAGACATAGAAGGACTGCACTCATTTGTGGAGTATAAAACAACATAACATGAGGCTGACATCTAAGGATAGTAGATACACGGGACAGATAGATTGCTCGATAGCTGGAAGCCTGCCTCATGATCAAAGGGGAGAAGGCAGCTGAAGTAGAGAAGGGATCACTAAGAAAAAGAGGGTTGGAGGAATCGGTAGGGATGGGAGTTTTGTGCAGAAAGTAGATAATGGACCAAACATGATAACCTCCTAGGGTCTGTATTGCAAACCATAATGCCCAAAATTAGAGAGAGATTATGGGGAATCATATCTGCCATGGAGGCAGAGGGAGGGTGGAAAGGGGGGTTATAATGAAGAAATTGGTGGTGGGGAATGTGCACTGGTGGAGGGATGGGTTGTGTAATTGTAACCCAAACATGAAAGATTATAACTATCTCACGGTGATTTAATAAAATTAATTTAAAAAAACTTTAGTATGTATCTTATTTTTCTTTATATTTTTTAATTATTGAAACACCATGAAGTACAGTTGTTGATCTTACAAGTTTTTGTACTTGGGTTTTGTATCTTAAAGAGTAAAATAGTTGTTGTCTTCAGAAAAACAGAGAGGAAGTGAGAGATTACCCTTGGTCCTACAAGTGTCTTTTTCAAATGTTCACAAAAATAATACACTTACTGTTGTTCATCAATTGCCTTGAGCAGGCCCCAGTAACGTCTCCTTTGTCCTAGCCTCGAGATTTTTTAAAAAGTGCCATGTTAAAGGCTCTTCCAGGGTTAGGATAATGAGACCCATCATTGTTACTGGTATTTGGCATATTGGGTACACCACGGGGAGTTTGCCAGACTCTGCCGTGTAGGCAGGTTAAATCGGAAGCCTGCCATTTTGTCCAAAGTAAGAATGAGATAATAAGGTGTCTTCCAGGAGCTGGATTTTGTAGTCTCTGGGTCTTGCCGCTGATGGGATTACACGGCGCCAGGAGGCCAGTTGGTGGGTGTGACTCCTGCCTACAGGAATTTGGAGGATCTGGGTGGAGGATGCTCAGCCCCAATCCGAGCAGGTTTAGAGATCTCAGCCCCGGGACCCACATGCCTTTGTTCCTCTGCCCGTACCTTCATGCGTGTGGAGAGTGCTCTCAGCATGGTTGTGGCTGGTTCTGGAGGTCTTCGGCTGCTGTTGGAGCCCTGGTGGAACAGGAGGGAAACTCAACCCACAACCTCCAGGGGCCCCGGGCAAGGACAGCCAGGCGCAGGGGCAGGAGACTCTTACTACAAATGATTAACATTGATACAACTAATAATGCAAATCCATTATGTTCAATATTATCTATTTGTTATTTTTTTACTTTTTCTTTGGGTTACAACTAGGAGTGGTAGGAAGCTGCTCCAAATACAAAACTCTGAGGAACACAATTGGTTGGAAATCAAATCCAAAACTCCTTTTCTGTAAAGCATGGACCCAGCCCATTGAGTTGTCTTCCTAAGTACATGAGTTTAAATTGTGTGAATTCAACTTAGATTTTAATTCATTCATTCATTCATTCGTTTGTTTGTTTGTTTGTTTGTTTGACACACCAGGAAGTGCTTAGGGCTCATTCTTGGCTCCTTTAAAAGTAGTTACTACCTGTAGTAGTTGGAGACCATAACTGGTTCCAGGGAGCAAACTAAGGTTGGCCAAATGCAATACAAGTTCTGTAACCCCAATACTATCTCTCTGGTCCAACTAAGCTCTCATGCTTATAGTTTCTATAACACATCTCTCCATCCTTTGTTTTCAACCTATTTATCTGGTAGTTTACTTTCTATCACTGCTTTAAATTTAGTTTTTAATAGATTATTAAAATATTTTCTTTGAGTATTTTTATAACATTTGGTGTGATTTTTAGATGCTTAGATCAAATACTGTATTTTTCAAACATTTCCGTCTTTCCTTATCTTATCTTTTAACATAATTGCTTTTATTCTATTTGTCATATCAGTTTTCACAATTTTTTCACATGCGTTCTTGATGTAGAATAGTTTATTTTGATGCTATAAAGTTTTATATTTACTCATTTTTTTGTTTGGAAGGGGGCACCTCAGCAGAGCTCGGGGCTTATTCTGTGCTCTGGGATCACTCCTGGTGGGGCTCAGGAGTATATAAGAGGTGTCAGGGATCAAAACAGGGTCTGCTGTATCCAAGGGAAGTGCCATCCGTACCTGCTATATTACTGCTTTGACCCCAAGAGTTTCATGTTTATGATTGTATATACCATTACCAATTCCCTTAGTTTTGTTCCAATTAATGTGAATTTCAACATCCTTTTACTCTCATTTGGAAAGGATATTTTCATGGACAGCTCTGGCAGCCGAAGACCTCAAGAACCAACCACTACCATGCTGAGACCACTCTCCAAACACATGAAGGTACCTACTCATATCACAGCAAAGGCATGCGGGTCCTGGGGCTGAGATCTCCAAGCCTGCTCAGTTCGGGGCTGAGTATCCTCCATCCAGCTCTTCCATCTTCCAGTAGGCAGGGGTCACACCCACCGTCTGACCCCCAGAGCCGTGTAATCCCATCAACGGCCAAGACCCAGAGACTATAAAACCCAGTTCCCAAAAGGTACATCTTATTATCTCATTCTTTCTTTAGACAACCTGGCAGATTACCAAATGTTACCTGCCCACACAGCAGAGTCTGGCAAACTCCCCCTGGCATACCCAATATGCCAAATACCAGTAACAATGATGGGTCTCATTCTCCTAATCCTGAAAGAGCCCTGAATATGGCTTTTAAAAAAAAAAATCTCAGGGCTAGGACGAATAGACGTTACTGGGACCTGCTCGAGGCAATCGACGAAAACAGGATGATTGTGATCGTGATCGTGATTTTCATGGAACATAAAAAATCTAAAACAATTTCTTCAACTCTTTAGAGATGTCATGCCATTTTCTAAGTCAATTTTGTTATTTTTTATATGAGAACTTGGTCACTTATAATATGTGATACTGCTTTTTTTGAATGCAGTTTATTTTATATCTTTGATTGTTTTTAATATTCACCTTTGTCTTTATTTGTAGGAGTTTGCTGTGATATGAGTAGGTATTGCATTTATTTTTATTTGCTCTATTGAATTTCCCCCTGCAACTTTAGAAAAAAATTGTTCATTTGTTTTTGTTCTTGTTATGAGAACATGTCTATGTACTCATTTTATTTCTTTTTTCTTGGGACTATCATGACTGTAAGTTTGATCAATTTATATTGTTAAATATATTACCAACACTAATGTTTTCATGTTATTTATCTTCTTGTGTAAGATATAGTTTATTTCTGTGTTCAAGTTTTTTACCCTTCTACAGTCTTTAGCCCAGTGCTTACCACATTTAGTTAATTTTTTATTGAAGTTACCACCTAGTGAGCCTGGATTTTATACATGGTTCTTACCTGTCTCTGAAGAATACCATTAGGAAGCTGTTTTTCTGTTCTTTAAAAATAGTTATTTAGTGGATTTTGTCCTATTTTGTAGTTTTTCCATGCTATGTGTCTGTGCTCAATAATAGTTATTATTCATGCATTGATATAGAAATTATATAGTCCTTATTATAAAATATTCAGGATAGATTGTTATGATTTTTGTGCAGGAACTGTTAAAAGGAATATATAGCACTGAGAAATGTATTGTTAGTAAAAGCGCTGATTTTAATTATATTATGTAAAATATAAAACAGTTTTTAAATATTAGAACATATAATAATACTAATGCCAGATCATCAAAGTAGATAAAAATTTAAAATAAAAGTATTTACTGTTCTTGATGCATGTAGCTTCACTTGACTCTCAAGTGTTTGAATAATTGGATAAATTTTATATTTAGCATCATGTTTTCTTTGTGGTAAACCTTTTCTTCTTTTAGTTTGCAACCAATATCTGATTGCTATCATACCTAGTAATTCATGTACATATATTTTACTTGCTCAATTCTTTATACTAACACATTATTGGCCTTTTTTTTGTTTAGATTACTTAACTATGATATCTAGTTGAAGTGACCAAGTAGATTAGCTGGTTCAGAGAAAGCAGTACCTTATAATTGAGATAATATTGATTTATAACATTCTATATATTTCAAGACATAGACTTACATTTCAATACTCTTTATTAGGTTACAATCATTCTCAAGACTCTAGGTTCTATTTGCCATTATGATCACTTTACCCATATTCTACATTAGTATACTTTATGATTTAATGACTATATGATTCCAAATTTGGTTAATGGTTGTGTTTGTCAAATATTTCTGCATTGCCTCTAATATGTAATATTTTAGTATAGTTAAGGCAAAGTAATGATGTCAAATGATCTAAATCCTAATTTCTACAATCTGTGAATCTATTTTATCACATGAGAGTAGGAGTGTGGTCAAGGTTGCAAGTGGAATTAAGGTGAATAATGAAATGATAATAATATAGGGAGAGAATTCTGAATTATACATATGGATCATGTAATCTCAAGTGTCATAACATGTGAACAACCAGAGCAATGTTATATCTTGAGAAAGACTCAAATAGGCATTTTTGCCATTGAAAAGGGAGAAGGTTACAAGAAAAGGAATATAGGAAGCCTCTGAAAAATGGAAAAAACAAAGCAATAGATATTTCCAGAAAATTTCCAGAAAAAATCAATTTTCAAAACCACTTTATTTTAATTCAGTAAGATACATTTTTGAGTTCTTTTCAAAGCTTTATGGAACTTTCTATAAGGAAAGCTTTTATATTTTTGCTATCTGATGTTATCTTGTTTGTTGCCATTTATTATAGCAGAAGAAAATAATAGGTGATGCTAATATCAAAAATAAATGATCAACCCTCAGAAAATAACATGCTTATATATAAATAAACTACATATTTACTTACAAAGCCAAATATATTTGCATTTGCATTCAAGGTAGAATGATAAAATTCCATAAAATGAGATCATCTAACTTTTCCTCAACCTAAAATTTAGTAGATTCAAGTATAAGGGCTCTGATATTATTGAACTGGTATTGGGTTAGAACATATAGAAGTGATCACAACCCAAAACTGTCCTCCACTAATCAAACTTACAATGGCACATCGGTAGGGCGTTCGCCTTACAAGGAACCAACATGGCTGACCCGAGTTCGATTCCTCCACCCCTCTCGGAGAGCCCGGCAAGCTACCGAGAGTATTCGATATGCCAAACACAGTAACAACAAAGTCTCCAATGGAGACGTTACTGGGCCTGCTCGAGCAAATCGACAATCAACGGGAGGGCCTTTACCTTTTTATGTGTAATTATTGAATTTTAAAAATAACACAAAAATATAAGCTCAAAAATATATCTGATATAAAAGAAAATATAGAAAAATATTTTCTATATATAAGAAAATATATAAAAGAAAAAATTTTATATCTTTTCTGATATAAAAGAAAACATGTTTCTATCAGTATTCATGTTTTTATCAATGGCATGTGAAATAAGCAAAAATGACAAGATGACCTCTCTGAACCTGTGGTCTTTAAGCTCAGATCTGAACTTGTTTCAAAAGTAGAATGCTCTAAGTAGCTTCAAACTCCATTCATGATTTGCAAGTGTATGTAATCAAATAAGTAATGAGAAATGGTTATCTAATAAATAAGGTAGAGAAAATCATTTCTGGCATAACTTTTGGCTGGAGGAGAGCTGACAGACATAAAAGAGTAAAAAGAAAGTAGACACATTGAGAAAAACTCGTTGGAAATTGTACACCTTTGAGTGAAAGCTGAGGCAGATTAATAGTACAGTGGGTTGGGCACTTGCCTTGCACACTGTAGATCAAGGTTTGATCCCCAATACTGCATATGGTCCTCTGAGCCTTCCAGGAGTTATTCTTGAGTTCAGAGCCAGAAAGAAACCCTGAACAACTCCAGGTGTGACACAAAAACAGAAACAAAATAAAGTTGAATAAAAGTTATGTATATAAAAAAGACATTCAATATAGATTTGATAAAGATGTATGGCTCTATATGTACAAATGAGTTGGTTGTAACTCCATCATTGCTGATGTTCGTTTGAATTTGGATACCTAAAGATGAATATGGATAAAATTCAGTCAATATGTGTGACATTGATTGAATTTACTTGCCATGAATAATGGAAAATAATTTTAAGAACTAATCACACGTGACTGACAAAACCAGCACATACACAATTTCAAATAAGTAACCTTAACTTAATGTTCACAGTTTCATATGGAATAATTTATTTCATATGGAATAATTTACTTTATACTCACAGAAATCCTAAGACGAATACAATTATTGTTAGAATTGTACCTATAAGTTTCCTGGAGAACAGAGAGAAGTAAATGCCTAAGGGTTCACTGATAATAAATAGAACATGAAGGATTCAAACTCATGTTAAAGAAATAAAAACTGTCTGATATACATCCAAGTTCTTAATCTAAAACTCTATTAGTACAAATTGTATGTAAGAATGAAGATACAACCCTCAAAAAGTACACCAGATTAAGAGTGTCTATTAACTTTTATTTCCCTGAAATATAGGAAGTAGGAAATTTGCTCTGGATAGATGCTTAGATACCTGAACTAATCAAATGATTTTTTTTTCTTTCAGAGCAGGCAGTATTGTAAATATCCCAAGACTCATGTCTGCACTTAGCCAAATTCAGACCAATATGATTTCTTGTCATGAGACTTTGGTATCTCCCACACCTGTATTTTTTATAGGAGAAATCAATCACTTTCAAAGTCAATGGGAGTAGATATCTCAACTTGTTTCAAAAGTAGAATGCTCTAAGTAGCTTCAAAATCCATTCATGATTTGCAAGTGTATGTAATCAAATGAGTAAGACTGAGATGATTTGCATATTTGGTGCTATCTTTATGGTGGTGCTATTAATACAACAATGACCTCACCCTATGCTATAATATGTGACTTATTCACAGGTCTTCAAACTTTTGTTTCTATATTAGAGCCCTAAAAATGTACCAAAATATATGCAAGGTGGAGCAAACACAGAGGAGTCAGATATTAAATATATTAAATATACACAAATCCACTAATGAAGAAAAGTAATCATCAAAATGTAGTCTTGTTTTCTGTTTTGTTACCTTTTTTTCTAATTTGTGACTTTACTTTTACAAAACAACTTTCACCTACAGTCTGAAGGTTAAGAATGTTTGTTCTCAAAAGTTTTATTGAAAAAAGAATTAGCTAAACTTTTATTTATATATCAGTTACTCTGGTTATTGATGACTAACAATGACATGATGTAATTCAAAACAATAGTCATTAATGACCAGCGTTAGATTTCAGATAACTTTTACTATATTCAGTATGATTTTTTCTCATAACAAAATATCATAATAAAATATCTTACTTCAAAGTGAAATGATTTAAAACTTGACATAATATCTCTAAATCTATATGTGAATTGCTTCTGGACACAATAAAGTTAAATCAAACCACTTCTCAGAGAGATATATTAAACTATCTCATCAACTAGGAGTTGAACTAAAAAGAATAAGATGCAAATAACTCTTGCTATGATTTACAACTTACCCATTAGTCTCTCAACAGGGTAAACTGAACTTCTATATAACTAGCTAGCTTGAAGTCACTTGCCTTGGGCTAGCAATTAACCATTTGGCGTGCCTGGGTGTTTAATACGAATGAAACATGTTATAAGATTGATGAAGTTGATAAATAATAGGTACACTTTTAATAGAAAAAAACCACTCACAAACTTTGCTTTTCTATACCTGCCCACCCACCTGTACCACCCTCTGCATCATTGAAGACAATTTTCTAATTCTATGTTTAAAATACGATGCATGCTATAAATAAGATTTTAATAGCAAGGGCTAAGGAGATGCCGATACCATTTACTTTTTCTCATCTAATTGATAGTCAAATAATTGACTGCATTTAAAAATTAATATCACCTACCAGAAATTTTGGTTGAACATAATATTTTGAGGTGATCTAGGCATTCAAAGGATAGCATTCTAGACAACCTGACATTAAAAGCATTGCCTAATTTTGTACTGTTATAGAGAACCAAATTTTTACAACAAAGTTGGCTGCTGCAAGAAGTGATGCCAACACATGAAAATAGAAATAAGAAATTTGTTTTAGTTTTGAACTGTTAATCTAAAAAAATTCAAAATGCAGCTAGAAGCAGATTCCTTAGAAAAGTTTTCCTTTAATCATTAGGCTGTTACACTAAAATGACATATCTGATTGCAAAGGATAGTTACTCTAAGATATTTAAAAATGAACAAGATGTATACTTTTCCCCACATCCCTCTACTACATGCAGTTTTTGCTCTATATACTCAATTTGCTTTTTAATAAAGTCGAGTTCTTTCAACAGTTACCATTTTCAACATTAGGTTGGCCAGGTTTTGAGGGACTGTTCTCTAATTTGTGTAAATAGTTAACATAGACAAGGATTTAAGGAAAACTATCCCAGGAGATTCTGAGTGCCAGCGTCAGTATGGACAGAGGTGAGAATAAGGGAAGAAAATTCATCTACATACCCAGCAGGTATCAGTCATTTATATATTCATCTGTTTTCAGTTCTCAACTTGATAAGAGTGTGTCCATTTCATGGTGCCGTGCAGAGAAAATGAAGTGTGTAAGGTCATTCAATAAAGATTAAATTAAAAACATATTCCTATTGCACCCTCAGGGTCCATTAGCCTTGATGAGTGTACAAATACGTTCTTTGTTATATGTGCTCCATCCTGAAAGAGATTGTGTGCTTCGCTCATTATAAATGTGCACCTGAAAAGATTGAACATTATCCCCTCTTTTTTAACTGACCTGTGGCCACCGCTGGGTTCATTAGTGCAGAACATCTTTTCAACACTGGCTGAGTCTGCCCTATTGTTTGCCTTGGCCAGGGTCAAGTCAAGGGCATCCAGCCTAGATTGGACTCATTTGTCACAGGGTCTAGCAACAAAGCTGATTTCAGCAGAGACGGGGTGAATTTCATGGGGCTGAAACACAACCTTTGACACTGAGTGCCCAGGGCTGCTCAGAGTTGCACAGATGGCCTGCCACCCTTAGGCATCTAGGAACAAAGAATTGGTGAATTATCGCAAAAATAAAGTTTCCACAGTCAGCATATATTTTAAGTGTTTAAATTATTTGCAGGGATTTTTGACAGTCTAAAATTGCATCTTGAGCACTTGTGATAATCGCTGTGCTTTTTAGACTATGAAGGAAAAAAACAATTCAGTTGGGGGCTTATTGCTTAACTGGTGTAACGGTGTAAAGTGTGGCAATTTAGTGTGGAATGCAGGTTTTCCATGGTCAGCAGGAGCCGGCATGAACAATGGGTCGTGCTGAGGTAGCATGTGGAAAATGACTTTAATACACTATATAGAATGGCTTATTGCCTTGGTCAATAGGCTGCAGTGAAGATGGTGTATTCAGCCACTTGGGAAGGTTAAACCTGTCAGGGAACACCGTGACTGATATGCAGGGCCTGCTTATGAGGTCTCTAATGGAAAAACCTGACAAGCAAAGTTATAAAGGTTACACTTGACACATACTTCAGCATTATGCCTTATATTAATCCATTTTTTTAAAGGTAGAGTACTTTATATTTGTTAGAAATTGATGCCACAATAGTATTAACGCTCTAGAGGAAGCATTTAAACTTTGCAGTAAAGTAAGGAGCATTATAGGATGAGATCACTGCCTGGCTAAGGACACTTGCTACTCTAGCAGCAAGCAACGTATTTCTTTTTCTCCCAGGAAATCATTTTTGTGTTGTTATACCATATTATTATCATTCAGGAATCATTGTTTAATAAACATTCCCAAGATTATTTTCAGGGACTACTTATAATAGTGACATTCTGATATATTCTGCAAGATTTTTAAGAGTATAGTGAATTTATGTTTCTGATGTTCCTCTCCTGCACATTCCAAAAGAGAAACTGCACAATAAAAGCTCTTACCTTCACACTAAAATTTGGAGCTGCAGTATAGTTTACTTTCAGTGAATGACACAGAGTTCTCCAAATACTCTGCCCAGGATTTATGTCTATCAAAATATTGACTCCACAACTGTGCTCTTATGGTAATAGGAGATGGTACATGTTCATATCCAATTAGTTGTATCAGTAAAAGTGAGAAGAAATGGGTACCTAGCTTTAGTTTTTAAAAGATTAAAGACTGCTGACAAGTCAAATATTTTGAGAAATATTTATATTATGTGGAATTTTGAATCTGTACTTAACAATTAATAAGTTGTATGATTATTCTCCAAAGTTACGTTAAATAATAAAGAGATTGATGGAGAGTGGACCATTTTATACCAATGTTACCAAGGAATCTCACATATTTTATTAATAAGACTGTGAATGAAATAATTTGAGAGTATATAGAATAGTGTACAACATTATACTTGTTTTGTCTTCTCCTTTCTAATTTTAAAAGAATCATAGGAATTGGTCCAAATTCTAGGCTTTAGAGAGTCGTGTATTTATGAAGTGTTAACCTGACAATAACGTACAATGAGATCATTTATATAATAAAATCATAAATATAATGATCCTAAAATGTTTTATGTATGCTTATACAATGCTTCTATATTTAACTTAAATTATTATATTTCTGATATTTTTATACTAGAAACAATTAGAACTAAAATAACAATTTTAAGTATCTAAATGCTTAAGGTACACTTTTCCTGACTAATATAAAGAAAATATAAAGAACATATAAATAACAGTAAGCTTATTCAAAGAGTCAAACAGTGGGCCATGAAATGATGTCCCCCAAAATTTTATATATTTATAGTAAAATGAAATTTTATTATAATTAGCTGTTCTATTGCTATATCTGTAACTGTATATATAAAAACATATACTTTATCATTATAAATATGAATGCATATCACACATATTTATAATTATACATATTTAAGCTAAAGTCTGATATGTGGAGCTATGGAAAAATTACTTATGAAATATTTTTAAATTAGGAAAGAAGTTAAGTTTTTATTTATTTTTATTTTGTTGAAATTATAATTGTGTTTTTTAAAATTGTGCTCCCAATAAAAATTACATTAATAAAAATTCAAATGAGAACTTTTTATTTTCTGTTCTTTTATAGTTCATTAAATTATCAATAAAACTTACCTGTTTATACATCTTAAGCATATGTCATACAGGGTTTATTTAAAATTATGTTTACATTCCATTTAACATTTTAAAATACTTCTAATTTCATATTTAAAGTTTTGCATCATATATTATCATGTATTTTAGATTAATACTAATGGATATACACTTAATTTTCCTTTCCAGTCAAATGAATACACATGTTCTAAATTTTTCAGTGACATATACAAATAAAATTCACAACTATAAATTGGGAAAAATAATCAAGTCTATAATTATGTGAACACATACAAGAAAAATGATCGTTGATAAAAGAAAAGTATGACCGAAGAAGCAAATCTTACCTTAGAAACATTGCAACTCTAAGAAAAACTCTCCAGGAGTTTTATAGATTACTTACAAAAAGTATATTCTACCACGTTTTTCAGTAACTATAGTGAGATTTGTTTATATTTTTGTTTCAAACAAATTATCCTCCTCACACATGATAAAATTATTTATGAATGTATTTTACATAGAAACTGTGCTATGAACTAATTTGATGCTTAAACTGAGATTCTCACCTGCCAGAGGCTTCTTATCACTCATGCTGAAATGAGAAGAGATACATCTATCTCTCAACACAAAAAAACATTATCCCAGCTTTCTCTATGCAGGTAATCTACTCAAAGAAGACAAATGGATTATTAAAAGTCGTCTACAATGCAAACCATTTTGAAAACTGTTGTTTAAAAAGTCAGCCTAACCATTCGAACATAATTGCTAGTAAAATGTTAGTAAAGTGCTAAATTGAGAAATGAAGATAATTGCCATGTAACATTAGAGTTCAAATCATATGAAACTGAAAAAGAAATTAGATATCACAGAGAAAGATTTTGTAGTAGTTTTTCATTGTTACTTTGTTTATCATTTCTTTGTGTGCATAGGTTTAATTTCTTCTAATTTATTTTTCCCTAACAAAAAGTTGAAGACATAACAATATAGCCTAAGAAAAACATGTTTTTATAGTTTACAATCAGTGATCAGTTTAGACCAATTTTCCAACACTGGAAAATTTTAGTTAATAACATGAAATAAGTTGTTTCTGCTCTTCCACTTCTCAGTGAACAAAATGTCAATATTAAAAGAACATAGATAGAACTAACTCATAGTTATAAAGAAGGTCACACATTAAGTGTATATGAAATTTAAATATGTTCTCAGTGCTTGTAACCATTATTAAAGTTTTTGAGGTGCAAAAAAGGGAAGAACTTACGTGCTTTAAATATGTATATTTACATGTTTTCTTAGAGATCATCATAAAATGTTATGCCCAGACATTATCCTGAATTCTAAATTTTTCTCATTAGGAAGGCTTATGGTAAATCAGGATTATGTGACTAAGGCATCATAAAGTCTCAAGTGGAATTAATATCTAGAAGCACTATTCCCTGAGTCAGCATTTTATTCTTGGTAGGTTCTTGAGTGTGTAAGCCTACAAGCAATTTTACTACCCAATTTTTATTCTATTTTCTTTCTTTCTTTCTTTCTTTCTTTCTTTCTTTCTTTCTTTCTTTCTTTCTTTCTTTCTTTCTTTCTCTTCCTTCCTTCCTTCCTTCCTTCCTTCCTTCCTTCCTTCCTTCCTTCCTTCCTTCCTTCCTTCCTTCCTTCCTTTCGGGCTGGAGTGATAGCACAGCAGGTAGGGTGTTTGCCTTGCAAGCGGCCCACACGGCGGACCTGAGTTTGATTCCTCCACCCCTCTTGGAGAACCCGGCAAGCTACCGGCAGTATTTTGCCTGCACGGCAAAGCCTGGCAAGCTACCCGAGACATATTAGATATGCCAAAAGCAGTAACAACAAGTCTCCATGATGGAGACGTTATTGGGCCCACTTGAGCAAATAGATGAACAACAGGAGGACAGTGCTACAGTGCTATTTATTTATATATTTTTTTGCTTTTTGGGTCACATCTGGCGATGCTCAGGGCTGACTCCTGGCTCTGCACTTAGGAATCACTCTTGGCGAGGCAAATGCCCTAGCCACTGTGCTATCACTCCAGCCCCTTTACTCTATTTTAATATTATTATTATTATTATGATAATATTAGGTGATACCCCTAAAAAAGGCAGCAAAATAATTGTCTGGAAAATACAATTTAATATTTATAAAGTGGAGTTTTATGAAATCTTGATTTTAGGTAATTTTATATCAAAGAACTTAATTTAGCACATTATTTACACTCAGTCGGGTCATTGATGCCTACCACCTAATATCTTAAGTACAAGTTTATATATATGAATATGCATCTTTATGGTTTCTAATAAGCATAAAAAACAATTAAATATTTTTCTATAGAAAATAAATTATGTCTATTAGAATCTGTAAAAGAAATGTTATTTTTCAAAAACAATTCTGAAAGGTTATCAACTTTAGATAAACATAAGATCACAAGTGAAGAAAACAGAAAATATATATTATATATAAGTAATTCAGAGTGAGCATTGACAATGACTGCATGAAATTTGTATGGTTAAAATCAGTAAAAAGATTTTTACCCAGCAATTATTTTTTGAAGTAAGCAATATGATATCTGTAGAAAAAAAAACAATGAATAGCAATTATCCAAAATAAAATGTTTATTTGCAAAAGTTTTGTGGTAAGCATATTCAGATTCAAATGGAGATATTTTCTTGTGTATGTTAGCCTTTGTTTCCTGATAAAAATATTGAAAAGCGAGATAGGATTGAACACATGTGGGAAAAGAGACCATGGTCACTGTATTTATATTAATTCAGAATATTATAAAAACAATAAGAATCCATGCTTATATCTTGTTTATAATTGAGTTATGTCACAACCTATTTGAAAATGACTTAATGTATGTTTCCTATGCCCCAACACATTTTTGGTCTTCAGTTGGAAGTTGACCTTGCCACACTATGCAAAGCACTTGGGTTACTGATGAAGGGTCACCGAGTTTGCAGTTTGCAGCACACTTCTGGAGTTTTATTTTGTCAGTTAAATAATAAAGTGAATGGGAGCACTCCAGAGAGTGACTATAATAGATTGATTGCCTTTTTTGTTATTAGGAGCTTTGAAGATAATTATTTTCAGAATTATAATATGGTGTGTCCAGAATTTCTGAACTTGACATTAATTTATGCTGGTCAGACTCTATCTTTGCTGTTTCTCATTGTGTTGTTTTTCATTAATTTCATTATACATGAGCATTCCTAGGTTTATTTAAAATTCATTGGTTGCCTAAAACATCCTGTATATATTTTCTCCTAAAAAACTAAGATTTAACTGATGATTTTGTTCTCAGACTGACTAATGTTCACATATTGTTATTTTTATATATAGAATTTTTGTACATAGTATTCATATGAAATATATTTAAAACAGATGTGCTTAGGAAAATACATTTTAGTTAGTCATGTTAATATTGAATGTCTCTTTTAAGTACTAAAAAGGTATAAACCATAAATGAAAAAAAAGCACTTTTATGGACTAGGTCTGGTCTTCAGTTGGTTTACAAAAAAAGGAAATGCTTACTTTCTAAAAGAACTGTTTTTAAACTAAACTAGCTTTCCCTGAAGCTGTTAAATATCTAGGTCAGTGTCAGTGTTTCTCAACCTGGGGCCATATGATTCCTTTGAGGGCCCCAAAGACATTCCAAAGAAATCAGCGGTGAGAATCAAGTAAGTAAGAAATTACAGCACAAAACTAGGGGGGCCACTTGTAGGAAAGAATCAAGGTTAAAAGGAGAACATGGAAGGAAAAAATTTTTAAATGTTGGTCTAAATAAGATTAAATGTGTTAATTTTAGTAAAAGTTACATGTAAATGACATTTTCTGTTCAGTTAACATCTAAGTATCCAATCAGAGTTAGAGATAGTGAAGGCTATGTAAACAGTAGGATTTATGATAATTCTCGTTGAATGATTATTCATTTATTTCCAAAGTATTGTATGTGAAAGATAGAATTCAGGGGCTGGAGTACAGAACCCAGTGCTGACTCTGGCACACATTATGGTTCTCTGAACCCCTCCAGGGTGATCTCTGAGCACAAATCCAGGAGCAAACCTGAGAACAGCCCTGTGTGGCCCCCAAGACCAAAACATTTTTAAAATATTGTAAAATTTTAAGAAGATAAAGTTCACTCTAAAATTCAATCATCTATTTCTTTTTAAAGTATTATTCCATTATAACTTTAAAAATTCTATTTTCATAAAATCATAGGAAGAAATATGTGATTTTCCACTTCACAATTTTTATCACAAAATCTTAAAATTTTATATGAACTTTTTGGGGATTCAATTAATATATAAATTAATGATTTCATGTTTGAATATATGGTGAAATGATAGCCACAATAAGCATTTTTAGCATCTACCACCAAAGGTGTATGATTATTCTAAAATTAAGGGCTTTGCTATTCTGTGGGTGATTTATCTACTTTTTGACATTTTACTTAAATGCTTTCTAATGATTTATCAATATAAGAAATGTAAAACAGTATTTTTTCTATAGGTTTTCTTGTTTTCATATTTTTCTTATTGAAGTAATATTACATCTAATATTATGTAACTTTTAGGCAATATATAGATGAAATAAAATTAAAATATACAAACTCTATGAATATATTTTGATAAATTTTGATAAAAGCATACATCAGTGCAACCACCATCAAGATTAAGAACTAATCTTTTCTATTATTTGAGAGGACTCTTGTTAGTTTCTGCAATCCGTCTTCTTGACCCCAGGATCTAGCAATTATTGACCTAATTTGTTACTTTCAAAATAGTCATATTGATCCTAGAATTACATGTGAGTAAAAATGCTGGATATTGTGTTTATTAATATTTCATTTGGTCTTATAAATTTGTATATGTATATTTATAAGTTAAGTGATAAGTGATTGAATGGGTATTTTCATTTTTACTTCCAGTTACTATGAATAATGGTACAATAAGTATTTATACATGAGAGTTTGTATAATAAATGTTTTATAACTTCTGAGTAGATATAAAGGTGGGATTTATATTTTTTTGCAAGCCTCTCAACAATGTTTGTTAATTTACATGTGTAAGTCCCAGGATAACTAACTAGGGAGTGATAAACACACTTTGTATCATTTCCTTGATTAAATTTTCCAAAATTTGTGAAAGTTACTGACCTATAGTGTCCTCTTCTCATAATGAATTTATCTTATTTTTTTCATCAAAATACACTTTTCAGATTTGTGTATCAATATTGAAATCAATTTTGATCTTCAAGAATAACTTAGAGAGTAATTAACCACTAATACGGCAGCATTAAGAAGGATGAGAAAGGAGAGGCTGATAGAATCTTAAGCCAAAATGAACTTGGTCATGAGCATTGATTCATTCGGATGTCTAAGCACGAAATGGATGATTACACTTGAACAGATGTGGCTCACTGCTGGAAGTTTCTATCTTCGTTGTCTATACACCAACATCCAATTATGATGAAGAAGAATTTGACAAGTTCTACATGGAGCTGGACAAGTTCTATAAAGAAAACCACACCTTCTACAACATCATAGTCAGTGATTTTAATGCCAAGATTGGATAGAAGATTAGCTGAAGAACTCCACATCAGGACCCATAGCCTAGAACAGAACCAACAGGGTAAGAGACTATCTGAGTTCATCATGTCGACCAAGACCATCCATGGTAACTCAGAGTTCCAGAAGGCCAAATCTAAACGTTGGACATGGGAGTCTCCTAGTGGACAGTTCCACAATGAAATTGACCACATCATATTCAATTGACTGTTTTGCCTTACCAATGTTGCTGTGGTCCCAAAATTCCAAATGGAATTGGACCACCTTCTCCTTCGTGCAAAATTCTACTTCACAGAGCAGGGAGAAAGGGCTGCAAAGTTTAAGAAGAGATCTCCCAGAAAGATCACCAACTGTGAGCTCTTTGGAACTATTACGGCAACATGGGAAGATGCCATTATTGACAACATTGATGAAGAATACAATCGACTGGTTCATCACCTCCATGATTGTGCGAGGAATGCCAAGAGAGAGATAGTCACAAAAAGAAACCTGTCTTTGAAAACTCTTGAACTCATTCACCAATGTGGTTTGGCTCAAGCCTCACCCAGCTGCAAGCGAATGTCCGAGCTCACAAAGCAGTGTAGAGAAGTGATAAAGGAAGACCTCAAAGAGAGAAGAGCAGCAGTGCTGGTAGATGCAGCAGAACCCAGGAAAAGCATTCACAATGCCTGCCTGTCCTTTGCTAACTACAAGACCAAGATGACTGCCCTCCGATGTCCTGATAGATCTATCACATCTTCCAGAAGAGCAATGGAGAAGATTACTCATGACTTCTACTCAGATCTCTTCCATAGCCACATCCACCTGCCCACATACCAAATTCCACAGGATGAATAAGTCATACCCCACGTTCTTCCTTCCAAAATCTGACATGCCATTTTGTCAGTAAAGAAGCAAACAGTACCGGCCCAGAAAAGGTCAGATCTGAATACCTGAAGAACCTGCCATCAGTACTCATCAATACACTGACTCAGATCTTTACACGCTACCTTTCTGAATGCAAGGTTCCATCCCCATGAAAAACCAGCAGGACGGTACTACTGTATAAGAAGGAAGACATCCACGACATTGGCAACTATTGCCTGACCTGCCTGTTCTCTGTCATCTACAAGCTATTCACTTGAGTCATCCTGAATAGGATTGGCAGAACACTAGATGAAGGACAACATGTGAGCAAGCTGGGTTTCGGAAAAGGATTCAGCACATTCAACCATATACATGATAACCAAGTTCATTGAGGTTTCTCGCGAGTTCAAGATGCCGTGAGTATGGAAAGGTCAGACTACTGGTGAATCTCACGACGACAATGTTTATGAGAAATGGTCTCGTTCCTGATGTTCCATTCACTCTCAACAGAACAAACATCTCCGAATACAACAGTTTTGTGTACCTAGGTCAAGAAGTCAACATGACATTGACCTGGCACCTGAGTTGCACAGGAGGAAAAGAGCAGCTTGACCACCTTCTAGACCGTCCAAAAAATAGCTAAGAGGACAAAGAAACTCCAACTCCAGGGACATCTCTTCGATTCCACTGTTCTTCCTGCATTAACATATGCCTCAGAGACCTGGGCCTATGAAAACAGGATGAGAAAGCTATTCAGGTTTCGTAAAGAGGAATCAAAAGAGCTATGCTTAGAGTATCACGCTTCACTCAAATGAGAGAAAGAATCTAGAGTTCTGATCTCTATCAATGATCAAGAATCAGGGACGCTATCTTGTTTGCCAAGGTGTCGAAAATCAGATGAGATGGACAAGTAATGTGTTATGAAGATTAGCACTGGACTAGAGCCATTACTGACTGGATTCCACAGGGTGTCAAAAGATCACATGGCCCACCCAACTATGAGATAGTCAGACTTCTTCATCAAGAACCAGAACGATCAGTTTGAGGCTCTGCGTGTTCCTGGAGTGAGCTTATGCCATTGGGCTATACTAGCACACAAGAGGGAGAAATGGAGACGTTACTGGCGCTCACTCGAGCAAATCAATGAGTAACGAGATGTCAAGCTATCAAGTGAAATATATAGCATTTGAAGTGAGTATAGTTATGTGTTATATAAAAGTTCACTAAATCTAGTTCTTAAATTATTTAAAAAAACAAAGAAACCTTAAATCCCTCATGTGGTTTTCATGATCTAGGTACAAAGTTATTTCAAAACTTCAGTTGTTTTTATTCATTGTTTTTTCAACTAGTTCCAGAATTTTAATTTATTTTTTGTTGAAATAATATTGCATTATACCTGGCTGGAGTGATAGCACAGCGAGTAGGGTGTTTACCTTGCACACGGTCAACCTGAGTTCGATTCCTCCACCCCTCTCGAAGAGCCCAGCAAGCTACCAAGAGTATCTCGCCCATATGGCAAAGCCTGGCAAGCTACCTGTGACGTTTTCGATATGCCAAACACAGTAACAATTGTCACAATGGAGACATTACTGGGCCTGCTACAGCATATCAATGAACAACGGGAGGACAGTGACAGTGACAGCATAGGTGTGCTTCACTGAAAATCAAAATGTTTTTTGCACATATTTTGTGTTTAAGAAGGAAGTGCTTAACAACTATAGTCAGATAAAAATAATTATATGTATTACATATATAGCTTATAATATGTACAAGTTGACATTTAGAAAGGAAACAGTAAAATCATCAAGACTTTTTTTTCCCCAAATATTTTTGAGTTTCACAATTTACAATTGTACTGATATCATTATGTTTACAATGTTACAGGTGACAACCAGCACCAGTGTCACTTTCCCTCCCACTAACCCAAGATCTTTCCTCCCACTCTTCCCCTCCCAGGGGTTTCCAGCCCCCTCTCCTCTGTAGAAGCCTCCCCGCACCTGGCTTGGAATTTTGCATCTCAATTTTCCAGGCTCCAGGGAGGGATCTTTTGTTTCAGAGACCTCTGGCCTCCAGGATGGTTTAGGTTTCAGTTACTGTTTTCCCAGCATGTATTAGGAGATCCCCTATCTTGTTGCCTGCACATTTCTCCCATTAGAGATTCTGCTAAGAAAGGTCACAAACCCTGTCTAGGCAAGGGTGTGAAATCTCATGCTAACCTAGTATCAATGGGCCCATGCAATGTTCTATTGGCTTTCAGAGTTGTCTTGATTAGAGCTAGAGTGAAAAAGTCACCTTCTCTCTCCCTTGGAAGGATAAGAGAGTTTAAAAAGACAAAGGCTATAGCTGGGGCTTTTGTTGTTCTTTTTTTTGTGTGTGTAGTGACAAATCTATTGCAAAAAGACAATTAATTTTGGTTGGGCTGGTGCAATAGCACAGCAGGTAGGCAGTTTGCCTTGCATGCAGCCAACCAGGGGGTTCCATTCCTCTGTCCCTCTCAAAGAGCCCAGCAAGCTACCAAGAGTATCCTGCGCTCATGGCTGTTCAATATGCCAAAAACAGTAACAACAAGTCTCACAATGGAGATGTTGCTGGTGCCCACTCAAGCAAATTGATGAACCACAGGGAGGACAGTGCTATAATTCTACAGTGCTTTAATGGTTACATGTAAACATATGCCCAAGAGTAACAGACATAATTTAGGTTTTCAGAGTTGGGTTTTCTTTAAAAGGAGTCTCAAGTCCTCAATGGGTTCACAGCAATTTGATTCATTTTAAGTCAGTGTCTGGTTTCTGGACAAGTGGATGGAGCTGGACCCAATCAGAAATTTCACTGCATTTTACAGCAGTTGTAGTACTTGACACTAACTTGATAAGGTGCCCCTTACATTTTGGCAATAGTTGGTGAGAAAGAGAACCAGTTTGCAGATTTTCAATAAGACCCTACTGGCTGAATTTTAACTGGGTTCATTTTCGATTTGGATGAGTTGAAACAACAAATACTTGAATTATCTGTTTCATCTGTCATAAATTAATAGCATACTTAGTTAATTTTTAGTTAACTCAGTCCAATAGGAAGTCTGTTTTTTCTCTTTGTTTAGGAGTCCACACCTAGCTATGCTCAGAGATCATCCCTGTTGGGCTCAAGGAACCATACAGGGATTGAACCTGTTTGTTCATATGCAAGACCCTACCCTCTGTACTATTGCCCAGGCACCAATAATCTGTCTTTAAGAAGGCATAATTTACCCTAATTTATTAACAGTTTACAATAGTACTAATATCATTATGTTTACAAAGGGACTAAGCTTGATGTTGTTGGACCTTTACAAGTGGTTTATGTGGGGTGAGGAGAGAGAGACAGTCACTATCTCCTGTTCCACCTCTGCCACCCAGAGATCCATCTGGGATAACAAGGACTGATTAAGTGTCCTGATGACCCCGGCTCCGCACAGGACACCACCCCCTGCACCTCTGCCAGCCCCACTAGGTGGCCATCAAACCACACCTGACATCTAGTGGTCTGTTCATCACTGGCGTAAATCCCTGCCACCAATTTTTCTGGCAGCCAGGTAGCCAAGGACTCAGGTTGGGACTAGGAATCACTTTTTAAAGGAAAGGAAAGTCAGTCCTAGAACTTCCCCAGGGTTGTTGAGTCCTTGTCTTGTCTCACATAAAAGAATTTCAGGAGTAGACAAGAAGAGCAGTATAGTCAAACAGATTTTATTTGGAAGTTTTGAAGGTGAGGAGAGAGGGAAAGTGAGAGAAAGTAACACATTCAAGGGAGAACTCAGGCTTCTTCAAGGGTGGAGAGAGCCACAGCACACATGCCAACATTAGGCATGAAAGCATGAAAATACACATCTCAAGAAGGGAGATAAGGATGACACATGTGCTCAGCCACATTGGCACAAGTAGCACATGCTCCCGGGGAAGCATATGCACACCCTTCCATTATTCAAGGTGATTTTATAGATTTTTCCCAAGGCACACCCAAGTGGGGCTTTCTGGCTAGGTAAAAGTCCTTTACTAGGGTTGTTGTTAAGTGGGTAGAACTGGAAGTGATCTTCTCTGAAACTCTTTTTCTAAACCTTTGTCTCTGCTGCCTCTTCTCCTGGAGAGTGGGTCCAGCTTTTACAGATATGGGTTAGCTGAGGTTAATCGGATTAAAGAAAGGAATTGAGAATTCTTGAGGGATCTTTCTGTAGAGAGGGCTCCAGTTTTCTCAGGGTTGGCTGCTGGAGAAGGTCTTATCAGGTCTTTCTTTCTATATCCACAAGGTGTGGCTTTATTAGCTCCCCGAAATTCATTGCCATGATGTTGGGGGGCCCTTCTTTAATCTACCTGCCTACATCAAGCTGAAGTTTGGTCTTGGGAGCTATTCTCTATCTGAGCAGGTAATATGCAAGAGTTGAAGTTGGTGGAACCCCCCCATGGTTGACTTATGTGGGGCAGAGAGGAGAGAGACAGCCATTTTCTCCTGGTCCACCTCTGTCACCACAGGACTGGCTGAAAAGGCTAGGACTGGTAAAGTCTGAGGATAAGCCTCTGCACAACATGGGCTGGACAGAACCCTGCCAGCCCCGTTAGGTGACCATCAAGCCACACCTAATGGCACTTGCTCGTCCTGGCATGTGCATGTGAATTCATCTGCACCATCCAACTTCTCAGAGAATCAAGTCATTACCTTGGGCTTGAGTGAGAAATTTCTCTTTGCAGGAAAGTAAAGCCAGTCCTAGGCCTTACTAAGGGCTTCCATATCTTTGTCTTTATCAGAAAAGAATTTCAGGAATAGTGAAGTAAATTTTATTTGAAGGTTTTTGAGGAAGGGGAGGGTGCGAGGGAGGGAGGGAGGGAGGGAGAGAAGAAAGAGAGAGAAATGTGCTTAAGAGAGAGAATGCAGGCTTCTTCAAAGATGGAGAGTGCTAAATAGCTTTGAAGAGCTGATTTTTCTATGAATAAATTCTTCAGGTAGCCTTGTCCTGGAATGTTCTGGAGTTTTCTGTGGGCTGGGCCAGGAAAGTTAATCAGATTCAGAGCTGGACTGGGAGGATTAACTAGATAAAAGGAAGAAACTGGGGGGCTCTTGAGGAGTTTTCTTCAGGTCCTTCTCACAATCTTTATCTTTGCTAAAGTTTGTTTTTTCTATAAGGAGGGGTCAAGCCTCCTCAGGGTCTGTTTCTGTTGAAAGTCTTATCAGGTTCTGGTTTCTGTATCTACAAGGTGGATCTGACAGCCTTAGGACTAGTGGTTTTATTATTTTCCAGGAAATTCATTGGTGGTGTGTGTGTGTGTGTGGGGGGGGGGGCTTTCCTGTGTATCTGCCTACCCACATAATATTGAGAGTCACAATACTCAGAAGTTTCATAGCATAATTTTCCTAATATCATTTTCAGTGTATAATTAAATTTTTCCACTTGTCCTGATGATTGGTAGTGCCATGTTTTGTGGAGCTGATGAGTATTTTTAAAGCAGATGCTAAATTTTGGATAACTTTAAGAAGTAAAAGATGTATCATTGACCTCTGTAGTGATCTGGCTAAGCCAGATCTAGAAATTATTTTCTTAAATAACACTGTAGACACTTCACTGGCTTTCTCAGTTTGGGTGGGTAAAGCTACTGGTGGTGTGTAGGTATGAAAAAGAATAAATAAATATTTGTACGCTGAGTCTTCAGACATTTGCGTGAAGTCAAGCTGCCATCTTCCTGGGAGAATTTCCTTGATGACTTTCATATTTTAAATACAAATGACAATAATATAATATATATCTATATTCATATTATTACAATTATTATATTTATAATATGAAATAGCCTTAAAGAATGGTTTTTGTGTAGTATAACATTGGTATGTCCTTTCTCCCTTGCTACAGGGAGATTAGGTTTATTGGGTTACACAATTCACAGCTCTCCCAAGGCACTCCCATTCCTTTGTTTATCTTTAACTTCTCCGTGCTTCCTTCCCCTACTGGTGAATCACCTGTTTTCCCTAAGCAGTACCTGCGACTTGTAAAGTCAAATTCCCCAGAAATCTCTGGATTTGTACTTGTAAGTGAAATATGTAAGTGAGATATTTTCTTTCCCTTATGTCCTTTGCCTGCCAGACCTCTCTGAGAGCCCAGCAACCTACCGAGAGTATCCTGCCCACACAGCAGAGCCTGGCCAGCTCCCCGTGGCATATTCAATATGCCAAAAACAGTAACAACAAGTCTCACAATAGAGACATTACTGGTGTGCCCGCTTGAGCAAATCGATGAACAACGGGAGGGCGGTGCTACAGTGCTACAGTGCTATGTCCTTGCATAATTTACTTCAAAGCAATGTCCTTTTTGTATAGACACATGAAGACAGTTAATGCTATGCCTTTGTAACTTGGGAGTTAATTGATTCTGAATAATATTCACTAATGGGCATCTGTTTACCTAATTTAAGCCTCAGCTACCCTTAGTTTCTAGAGTCCCAAAGCAGGGTACCGATGAATGTACTGGATAGACCCAGGGTAAGCTGCGAGCTACCCCTACCCTGGCATCAAATTGGGCCAGGCCAAAGCTCCATAATACTTAACTGTAAGTTAAGAGCACAGTCATGGGCAAATTCTGTCATGATCCAAAGAGAAAAAACTGGTCAGCACCATAATACTTAACTATTAGTTAAGAGCACAGATATGGACAAATTCTGCCATAAACCAAAGAGAAAAAAACTGGTCAAGGACCCTACTTAGGGTTTGGAAGGGCTCATCTGGCCTGAGCACTGTAGTCTGGGATCTATAGTGAGATATATCCCTAGGAGAGCAACTCTATAAATGTAACTCTTACTATGTCCATACAAAATGACTAATATTATTAATAAGTAGAATTAAGATGAATGTTTAAATGATTGTTGGATTACAGAAAGGAGAAACACACCCCTAGATGAAATTCTGCCCTTGACGGGATATTCTAGTAGAGGATCTTTGTCTTAGAAGGGTTACCCCACCACCACCACCACCACCACTACCTTGGAAAGAAGAGAAGAGATTTAATATGTTGATTATGCTATCTGAACTAGTGTAGTTGCTACCCAATGCTTGGAGGTTAGGCTGGAGACCAAGATTGCAAAATGGAGTGCAGAGAAACTAGCGTGGAGGACAGGATACAGGAATGAGGGGTAGTGTGAGACTGGATGGGCCACCTAGTGAGACTGGAACAGGTTCATGTGGAGAATAGAATAAACGGCAACTGACACCAACCAGCCTGGTGGCCCTGTTCCCTTCTTCATGCATCTGCTGGCAGTGGCTGCAGACCAGGGTGGTGAAGCAGTTCATGGCTAAGGAATGCAGGTGGTGGGCTAGAGAGACCATGCCAGCCCTGTTGAATTTATTTTGTGTCAGGTGACACAGTTGAATGCCACTTAGACAGGCTGAAGTAGGAGACTGAAGCAAGCATCTTTATTACAAAAAGCCTGGGACCTTGAGCATTCTAGGGTCCCAAAGAACTTGCAGTCAGGGAGTAGTTTCTAAAGGCAAAAGCCATATCCTAGTTAGACAATAGATACAATGAGTAAGGGGCTACGGGAGCTGAAATCAGCAAAGCCAGTTACAGAAGCAAATAATCAAGTTAGTGGTCAAACTGGTTTAAGATCATGATGAACAAATGGCTTGCAGTTATGGGAAGAGGCGGTGGCAGGTCACATAATTACTACTGGGAGAGTGATTCCAGAATCTAAACAATTTGTTTATGGGCTATGCTTATTAGTGTATTACACCTGACCCCTGGAATGATGAAAAGGAATTCCTCTCCAGCTAGGAGGCTAGGAGGGAAGGAGAGATGAAGGCCCTTATGTCAGGAGCCCTTACCTCACTGTGTCTGGAATCCTTAGATTGTATTGAGCATATTAACATTTGATTTTTATCAGTAAACTCCATTTTAATAGCTAATAAACATTAGCTGTTAAAAAATCATAACTAAGGGGATGTTACCTTATCTTCCAAAACATTAAATAACCAGCTAAGTAAATCCAATCTGTGACAGAAAAGGAAACTCACAGCAAATATTATTTTTATTTTCTTTCTTTATTTTTTTTGTTTTTTTTTTTTTAGGTCATACTTGGTGATGCTCAGGGGTTACTCCAGGCTTTTCACTCAGAAATTGCTCCTGGCAGTACTTGGGGGACCATATGGGATGCATAAGACCAAACTCAGATAAGCCACATGCAAGACAAACACTACCCACTCTACTATCACTCCAGCACAAAGTATTATTCTTGTTAACAATGTAATGTTAATGGTGACTGCCACAACAATTAATTTTACATATATATATAAAAGATAGGAAGGTGAGTGATAAGAAAGTGGTAAAGATGTATAAAACACTTTGACACAATTATTTGTTGTTAAAAAGATGCACTCACATTAATTGTGATCACCATGCTAAGAGTTATTTCTTTGTTAGTAACAGACAAAAATATAACTCTTAGTAAAATCTGTAATACAAGAAATACTCCATTTCTTAAAAAAATTCAATATACTAGTGAACAAAATTTAAAAAGCACATAAAGGGATTTGGTTCTCTAATCTCCTAAATTAAAATAGTATTTTAAATTATAGGCATTATGTGAGCTTGACTTCAGAAAAAAATATAAATTTTTATTAGATATTTTGTTATATTAGTATTGTTCTAAGAAATTTCAAAAAAATATCAACACTTTTTGAGTCAGTATAATAGTACAGCAGGTAAGGTGCTTACCTCGTTCAAAGTTGACCTGGATTCTATTCCTGACACTCTATATGTTTCCCTGAGCACTACCAGGAGTGATCCGTAAACAGAGAACCAGGAGCAAGAACCTCAGACAACCTGAGCACAAACTGGTTTGGCCCCAATGCTAACAAACAGAAATGAATATAAATAGTTTTGGAGAGAGGCTATGTAAATTTTATTAACCTTAAATAGTACATCACTTGATTCATTAAAGAATCAGTATTAAGTGTGTCTTGGGCCAGTTAACATGTTCTTTCTAGGATCAGAGATAGTACTTTCCTTGCAAGTAGTTCGGTTATGATCTCAGTTCAACCCCAGAAGTACATATAGTCACCGGAACATAGCCAGGAGTGATCCCTGAGGATAGGGAAGAAAGTAAGCTCTGCACAGTAAGAACCAAAAGTGCACTCTCTCTCTCTCTCTCCTTCTCTCTCTCTCTATATGTATATATGTAAAATTCTATATGTATCTAATACTTCTCATTTTATAATTCTACAAACAATACAAAATAAAGTAAGAAAAATCGACCATAAAATATTTATTATTTTTATAAATGTTTACTTAAATTACTTTTAAAGTCGATAGCAATTCTTTAAAAATTGTTCTGGGAAAAATTTTAAATGGAGATAAACTATGGATAGATATATTAAATCTATTATTGATAAATATATTTATAAGAATATTAACCAATATTATTATGATTAGAAAAAAATTAGATAAAATTAAAATGTTTATGAATAGATATGGCATATTTTATAAATAATATTAATTAGAAATTTATGTGTAAATTAATATCAATATCACTTCCTCTAAAGCTTATCTATTATAAATATTGATTTATAGCTTTATTTATTGCTAAAAATCTATCCAGGTATTATATTTCTATTTCTTTTTTAATTTATTTGGTTTTGGGGCCAAACCCAGTGGTCCTTAAGTCTTGTTTCTCCCTCTGTGCTCAGGGACCACTTCTGGTGGGCTTACTCGGGGAGCCCGGCAAGCTACCGAGAGTATCTCGCCCACACGGCAGAGCCTGGCAAGCTACCCGTGATGTATTCGATATGCCAAACACAGTAACAACAAAGTCTCCAATGCAGACGTTACTGGGCCCGCACGAGCAAATCAATGAACAACGGGAGGACAGGAGAGGACAGGATGGGGTGCCTGGGATTTAATCTTCATCAGGTTCATGCAAGACAAACACTCTATCTGCTGTACTATGACTCAAGTCCTTATGCTATGTATTTTTTAATTTTTTTAAATTTTTTAAATTTTCATTAGTGAAACACCATGAGGTACAGTTGTAGACATACAAATTTTTTGTGCTTGGGTTTCAATTATACAATGATTAAGTACTCATCCCTCCACCAGTGCCTATTTTCTACCACCACATATCCCAGTATCCCTCCCACCCCCATCCCCCCCATCCCAGCCTGCCGCTATGGCAGGGCATTCCCATTTGTTCTCTCTCTCCTATTGGGTGTTGTGGTTTGCAAAAGAGGCAATGAGTGGCAATCATGTTTGGTCTATAGTCTACTTTCAGCATGCTTTTCTCATCCTGGGAGGATCCTCCCAACACCCTTTATTTGGTGCTCCCTTCTCTATCTGAGCTCCCTTATCCCCTAGCATGTGTGGCTGGCCTCCAAGCCATGGAGTGAAGCTCCTGGCTTATCTTGGCTATTCTTGGGTGTTAGTCTCCTATTTTGTTACTTTATGCTCCCAGATGAATGCAATCTATCCCTCTCTTTCTGACTCATTTCGCTTAGCATGATACTTTCCATGTAGTACCACTTGTATGTAAATTTCATGACTTCATTTTTTCTAACAGCTGCATAGTACTCCATTGTGTAAATGTACCAAAGTTTCTTTAACCAGTCATCTGTTCTTGGGCATTCATGTTTTTTCAAGATTCTAACTATTGTAAAGAGTGCTGCAATGAACAAACAAGTGTAGATGTCACTTCGACTATACTCTTTTGCCTCTCTGAGATATATTTCCAGGAGTGGTATTGCTGGGTCAAATGGGAGATCAATTTCTAATTTTTGGAGAATCGCCCATACTGTTTTCCAAAAGGGCTGAACCAATCAGCATTCCCACCAGCAGTGAAGGAGGGTCCCTTTCTCGCCATATCCGCACCTACACCGGTTGCTTTTCTTCTTTTGGATGTGGGCCATTCTCTGTGGTGTGAGATGATATCTCATTGTGGTTTTGATCAGCGTCTCACTGGTGATTAATGATGTAGAGCATTTTCTCATGTGCCTTTTAGCCATTTGTATTTCTTCTTTAAGAAAGTTTCTGTTCATTTCATTGCCTCATTTTTTTATGGGGTTGGATGTTTTCTTCTTGTGGAGTTCAGCCAGTACTTTGTATATCCTTGGTATCAACCCCTTGTCGGATGTGTATTTGTTGAATATCCTTTTCCATTCGTAGACTTTGTGTTTTGGCCACTGTTTCTTTAAAGGTGAAGAAGCTTCTTGGTTTAAGATAGTCCCATATCTCTATCTCTGTTTTCACTTGCTTGGCCAGTGGCATGACATCTTTGAAGATACCATTAGCTTCAGTGTCATGGAGAATTTTGTCAACTTTGTCTTCAACATACCTTATGGATTCCAGTCTGATGTTGAGGTCTTTAATCCATTTTGATCTTACTTTTGTACATGGTGCTAGCAGAGATATGAGCCCATTTTTTTTTTTGCATGTGGCCATCCAGGTTTGCCAGCACAATTTGTTAAAGAGGCTTTCCTTACTCCACTTCACATTTCTTGCTCCTTTATCAAAGATTAGATGATCATATGTTTGACGGGAGATGTCAGTATATTCAACCCTGTTCCATTGGTCTGAAGCTCTGCCTTTGTTCCAGTACCATGCTGTTTTAATTATTACTGCTTTCTAGTAGAGTTTGAAGTTAGGTTGGTTGATTCCTCCCATTTTCTTTTTCCCAAGAATTGCTTTAGCTATTCATGGGGGCTTATTTTTCCATATGAATTTCAGGAGTGTTTTCTCCATTTCTTTGTAGAATGCCATGGGTATCATTATAGGGATCACATTGAATTTGTACAATTCTTTGGGAAGTATTGCCATTTTGACAATGTTAATTCTCCTGATCCATGAATAGTGGATATCTTTCTATTTTCCCGTGCCCTCTTTTATTTCCTGAAGTAGTGTTTTGTAGTTTTCTTTGTACAGGTTCTTTATTCCCTTAGTTAAGCTAGTTCCTAGGTACTTGATTTTCTTGGCACAATTGTGAACGAGATTGTTATTTCCATGTCACTTTCTTCTCTCTCACTGTTTACGTATAGGAAAGCCATGGACTTTTGGGTATTGATTTTATAGCCTGCAACTTTACTATACAAGTCTATTGTTTCTAGGAATTTCTTTTTGGAGGTTATAGGGTTCTCTAAGTACAATATCATATCATCTGCAAAAAGTGAGAGCTTGATTTCTTCCTTTCCTTCCTGAATGCCCTTAATATTTTTTCTTGCCTAACAGCTATTGCAAGTACTTCCAGTACTATATTGAACAGCAGTGGAGAGAGTTAGCATCCTTGTCTTGTCCCTGATCTTAGAGCGAAGGCTCTCAGTTTTTCCCCATTGAGGAAAATGCTTGCTGTAGGCTTGAGGTAGATGGCTTTAACTATATTGAGGAAAGTCCCCTCTATACCCATATTGGCAAAGGTTTTCATCATAAAGGGGTGCTGGATCTTGTCAAATGCTTTCTCTGCATCTACTGATATTATCATATGCTTGTTATCTTTTCTTTTGTTGATATGATGGATTATGTTGATCGATTGCCAAGTGTTAAACCATCCTTGTATCCCTGCGATGAATCCTACTTGGTCATGGTGTATGATCTTTTTGATGAATAGTTGGATTCTATTTGCTAATAGTTTGTTGAGGATCTTCGTGTCTGTGTTCATAAGTAATATCGGTCTGTAATTCTTCTTCTTTCTGGTATCTCTGTGTGCTTTTTGTATCAGGATGATATTTGCTTCATAGAAATTGTTCGAAAGTTATTTTTTTTTGATATTTCAATTTCGTGGAAAAGTTTAAAGAGTATTGGGAGTAAGTCCTCTTTAAATATGCTCTATTTTTTAAGATATGAAATTCCACTCATGTCTGATACTTTTTGAATAATTATTTAAGCAGGAAAAATTAAATATAAATTGTTTAGAAGCATAGAAGTGAAAATTAAAATAATAAGACAGAGATAATACTTATCTTAAAATCCTAAGATTCCTTTTTCTACTTTTATAAATAAAGCTATTTAGTAAAATACCACTTAGTTCAATGGATCAAATATCCTGAATTGAGTTCTAAAGCTTGCCCCTTTATTGATATTGTGACCCAACTCATATAATCTAAACTTTTGTTTTTTTAACCATTAATTGGATTCATTAATCAATTTAATTTTATTAACTTAATTTTCTAAGGATATCTAAAATTATTTAAAACATAGCATGTACTTTTTCCATCAACTGATGGATTTATACAATTGACAGTAAAGAATAAAATCGTTTTTAGATCATTTGAGTCAAATAATGATCTGAAAAAATAACATTATAAATTCATTTACACTTTGAAGTTATTCCACAAAGGATTTAAGTAAACAATGCATGACAACTATATTCCAGAATGCAGCTCCAGGATTGATCATTACAAGTATAATTCAAAGGTAAAATTGATAAGAATGAATGATTTAGAAAAATTTAAAACAGCTTCAGACAAAAAATTTCATCTTCTAAGGCAAAAATAAATCTGTAGAATGGAACCCATTTTTAACTTTAGAAGCATGGACCATGTTCATTCTTCAGCAAACTGATTGCTGTCTTTATTTAAAAGTAGACATCTGTAGCCACTCCAAAGATTATGAGAATTGTGATCAGAAACACAGCATATGGTACCAAGTGACGAATCTGAAAAGACACAGCTAAGTTTAGATGTAACTAAAATTTCTAGGTTTCGCTTGAAAACTAAACTAAACATTCTGGCGTCATTTATCACTAAACGGAGTTACTATATGATGTTCACATTCTTAACTGTTCTCTTAAAATGGAAGTATAAATGTAATGCTCTGTTTCTGTTTTTTAAGCACCTGTTGTTTTGTTTTGATTTTAATTTTGCTGAAAGACATAATAAAATAAGATTGAAAATGAAAGAAAAATCAATATGTTTGCTTACTTACAACGTTTTTCATGACTATGTAGATAGGAGACTCGTAAAAAGGCCTGTAGATTCACACCTTACTTACAACCAAACAGCAAACTAGTGTTAAAGTCATTATTTAGCTTTGCAAAGTTACTTTTTGTACTCTAGACTATTTAGTGCTATTTGGCCACTCATTAATAGGCATTTAGTTGAAATACATAGTTAAGATAATAACACAAAAGATAGGAGCTGGAGTGATAGCACAGCGGGTAGGGTGTTTGCCTTGCATGCGGCTGACCCAGGTTTGATTCCCAGCATCACATATAGTCCCCTGAGCACTGCCAGGAGTGATTTCTGAGTGCAAAACCAGGAGTGACTCCTGGGCATCACCAGGTGTGACCCAAAAAGCAAAAAAACAAAAACATAAAAGATATGGTTTTCTAAGTCCTAGTGATTCTTTCCAGAAGCTTAACCCTTAGTAGACTTATAAAGGGTAAATTATAAAAAATAATAAAATATTTTATTAATGAAATATATATTATATTTCAGTATCAAGTACACTTCATATTTTATAGATTAAGAATAGGGCATAAAGTTTACGGTCAGAGTTGGCAGAATTTCTTTCCCTTTAGGAGAAACTGGGTAACTTTAGGCCCACTTAAGCTTTGTTGCTTTCTATGCAAAATGTTTTGGAGGAAAGGTGAGGTCATATTTTCACTGCTTAGGTTTTCACATAAAAAATTATTATGCTGCTTTAATATCACTTTAAGATGTGCGTATTGAGATGGGGGAAATAGTGATGAGACGGATTATCTCTAAACTGCTTAAAATAATCATAAAAGCATTTTTTCCTTTGCCTTACGTTTGTTAAAGTCTTAAGTTAGTGACTCAGAGCACAAACCAAGAAGCCAGAATTCTAGCATCCAAATCTTAACTCCTGTTTCACATTGCAGGGATTAGGAAAGTTACCTAAATTCTCAGTACTTACTAGTTATCTATTACTGTTTTACAATTAGAAAGGTGGTTTCAATGGAATGGTTGACAAAGTCAGCTAAATTAGTGCCCAACGTAAACACTCAATTGCCTTTATGATTTATCTGCCACAGTTTGCCATCTGGGTCACTGTAGCACTGTAGCACTGTCCTCCCGTTGTTCATCGATTTGCTCGAGTGGGCCCAATAACATCTCCATTGTGAGACTTGTTGTTACTGTGTTTGGCATATTGAATGAGTCACCAGTAGCTTGACAGGCTTTGCCATGCTGTGAGATACTCTCAGTAGCTTGCAGGCTCTCTGAGAGGGGCAAAGTAATCGAACCTGGCTCAGCCAGGCCTGGACCCATGCAAGGCAAACGCTCTACCTCTGTGCTATCACTCCAGCCTTAACTGGATCACTATTATTATCAATTAATTTCCTCTTCCTGGGCATTTCTCAGAAAGGTTGACACCAGTTTTATTGTGGCTCAGCTTCCCCAATCCTATCTATATTTGGTAAGCCTTTATTATCAGCCAACTCTGAAGGGAAAGATGGAGAATCTTATGAATTAAAAGTCAGCTAGGAACTTGATATGAGATAAACATTATATGAAAAATATTCTTTAAAAGGTGGAACATTTGCTTGCTATGTGAAAGCCCGTGCCTTTTCCTATGCTCTAAAAAGCACCTTTGAGTTCTATCACCTATGGAAACACCAGCCCCTACCACCACTAGTGGAGCATCGAGCAATTATGTCCAAGCATTGCTGAGAGTTCTCCCACTCTCGATCACAGTCCTCCTGTCGTTCATCGATTTGCTCTAGCGGGCCCAGTACCATCTCCATTGGAGACTTTATTGTTACTGTGTTTGGCATATCGAATACGTCACGGGTAGCTTGCCAGACTCTGCCGTGCGGGCGAGATACTCTCAGTAGCTTGCCGGGCTCTCCAAGAGGGGCAGAGGAATCGAACTCAGGTCGGCCATGTTGGCTGTGTGCAAGGCAAACGCCCTACCACTGTGCTATCGCTCCAGCCCTCTCCCACCCACAAAACAAAAATTAAAACAAATGAATTTAGTAGCTTAAAATAATACTGATTTTTCTGTTCATAGCCATGGAACTTAGAAATCCTGGTGATTGCACTAGTGCTCTGCTTAGGATCCCTTAAAGTCAAAACTGAGGTTGTTATCCATCGTGGGCTTTTTATCAGGCACCAGTCTGTTCCTAAGTGCCTTATTGTAGCTGAATCCATTTTTGTCTATAGAATTTAGCTTGGATTTCCTTAACCTAGTGTGGCTCAGGATTACTCTGTTTCTAGGAACTTGCTCTAATTCTTTCCACATGGTAACTGTCAATTCCCAACCACCAACAGGACATCCAGTTCCCCTAATGCTGCCTGATATTTTCTTTTGCTACAAGGTGAAACAAGTAACAAAAATTTTCTGATTTTTACAGCACTATATTATGTTAGGAACACTTAAGGCAACCAACAACCTTAATCATTTCGCCAAAATTCTTCTTTACATAATAACATAACCCAAAAATAATACCAGCACATAGAAGTCATGGAAACCATCTTACAAATCATATTCAAGAAGCAGATATGTGAACACAAAGAGGTCTGTCTTTATAAAAAATAACTAGGGTGGCAGAAAATTACAGGGAAATATCAAATAATATTAAACATATGTCACAAACACTTATGCTGTATATTTTGTTTATGGTTAATTGCTTCATAAATTACTACTAAATGAGTAAATTGATAAAAGAACAGTCAGACATGAAGGATTAATATTCTGTTAGAATATTTGTTGAATATTAATCCAAAAATCTTTCCCATACATCCACTATGACTTACTGCAACTTTTAAAAATATGAATATTTTTAAAAATTATTGAAGTTTTGGGGCCAGAGTGATAGGACATCAGGGAGGACATTTGTCTTCCATGTGGTCGACCAGGATTAAATTCCTGACATCCTGAGTGGTTTCCCAAGCACTGCCAGTAGCTCCTGAGTTTAGGGCTAGGAGTTACGACTGAGTAGTGCTGGGTGTGACCAGAAAAGCAAATAAATTAATTAATTAAATAGTTTCAGTTTTTTCATAAATAATGTGACTTAACTACAACACATTGCTGTTTCTCCAGTTATACTCAGAATTTTGCACAATTGTTGCCTCAAAGCAGGGCCACTTGGACTCACTTGGGTGTTCTCTTAAAGCTGTGGGTAGGGGGATTGGTGGGAGGGAAACTGGAGATATTTGTAGTGAGAAATGTACATGGTAGAGGGACGGGTGTTGGAACATTGAATTACTGAAACCCAAGCATGAGAAGCTCTGTAATTGCATCTCACAGTGATTCAATTTTTTTAAGTATATAATTTAAATGACATGAAAATATGACTTCTCTGTGCAATAAAAATAGAATTCTTAATTCTAGAGTGTGCATGTGTGTGTGTGTGCATGCATTTATGTGCGTATGTGTGTAGTTATTAGGGCTATGGTTGGCAGTGCTTAGCTTCTTTTTGTGCTCAGGTATCATTCCTAGCAGTGCTCAAGGGACCATATAAGTTGCTAGGAATTGAATTCGTTGTTCTTGTGCAATAACCATGCCTGATGTACATCTCTCTGGCACCTATATTTCTTGATTAGACTGGTGAACATTATAATCAAGAAATATAGGTGCCAGAGAGATGTCTCATTTGCCAAGACATCAAAAATCAGATGGACTGACATGTAATGAGGTTTACAGACAACCGCTGGACTAGAGCCATTACTGATTGGATTCCACGGGATATCAAGAGATCACGTGGACGCCCACCTACAAGATGGTCAGACTTCTTCATCAAGACCCTGAATGATCGGTTTGAGGCTCTGCATGTTCCTAGAACGAACAGATACCACTGGGCTATGCTAGCACACAACCGGGATGAATGGAGACATTACTGGCACCCTCTCGAGTAAATCGATGAATAACGGGGATTAAGTGATTAAGTGATAAGTGAAGTGATATATATTTATATATAATTATGCTTAGTACTCATATACATATGTACATATATATTACATATATGTATGTGTATATATATATCACTTGATCACTAGATAACTTGACATCCCATTACTCATCGATTTGCTCAAGTAGGCACTAGTAATGTCTCCATTCGTCCCTGTCTTGTGCTAGTGTAGCCCAATGGCATCTGCTTGTTCTAGGAAGACGAAGAGCCTCAAACAAATCATTTAGGGTCTTGACAAAGAAGTCTAACCATCTCGTAGGTGAGCGGCCATGCAATCTTTTGACATCCCGTGGAATCCAGTCAGTGATAGCTCTAGTTCAGCAGTTTTCTCCAAATCTCATTCTGTGTCCAGCCCATCTGAATTTCGACTCCTTGGCAAACAAGACAACGTCCCTGATTCTTGATCATCCACAGAGCTCAGAACTCCGGATTCTTTCTCTTATTTGAGTGAAGTGGGTTACTCTAAGCATAGCTCTTTCAATTCCTTTTTGGGAGAACCAAATAGTGTTCTCATACTGTTTTTGTAGGGCCCAGGTCTCTGATGCATATGTTAATGAAGGAATAAAAGTGAAATTGAAGAGATGCGCCCGGAGCTGAAGGTTAGCTATTTCTTCGACGCTCTTGAAGGCGTTCCAAGCTGCTCTCTTCCTCCTGCACAACTCAGTTGCCAGGTCATTCGTCATGTTGACTTCTCAACCTAGGTACACATAACTGTTGCATTCGGAGATGTTCATTCCGTTGAGAGCAAATGGAACGTCAGGGACGAAACTGCTTCTCGTAAACATTGTCTTCATGAGATTCAGCTGTAGTCTGACTTTTCCACACTCACAGTCGAAGCATTTGTGCCGCTTGGCTAATGTTTGGTGTTATTAGAATGATGTCATCAGCGAAGTAGAAGCGGTGTAGTTGCCAACCGTCTATCTTCATTCCCATTCCTTCCCATTCCAGTCATCACATGACGTTCTTGAGGGTGGCACTGAGGAGTTTTGGTGAAATGGTATCACCCTGCCGAACCCCTCTCTTGGCGTCAGTGATCACTTCCCTTTCGAATGGTGAGATCCTGGTTGTGAATCCGTAATACAGCTCACGGAGGATCCTGATGTATTGAGTCTGTGAATGCCCTGTTTGGCTAGGACTTTGATGACTGCTTCCATCTCAACAGAATCAAAGGCCTTCTTTAAATCAATGAATGTTAGACAGAGTAGCATCTTGAACTCCCTGAGAAACCTCAATGAGCTTGATTATCGTGTGGATATAGTCGATCATACTGAATCCTTTGTGGAACCCAGCTTACTTGCATGGTTGTCCTTCATCTAGTGTTCTGCCAATCCTACTCAGGGTGACTCGAGTGAACAGTTTGTAGATGACAGATATATATATATATATATATATATGCATATATATATATATATATATATATCCTCATTGCCTGCATGCAACATCAGCATTCTACCTACTGCACTATTGTTCCAGAACAACATTTCTGAATTTTATAAGCATTTACTTCCTTTGGAAATTAAAAATCTAAAAAAAGCCATTTCAAATTGGTGTTAAAGGAGAGAATGGTATTGATTTTACTGGCAATTAAAATATATGTTAACATATAACTTTCATTATCAGCACTATTAGTCAGACTATATTTTTTGAAAATTTTATATATCCTGTATTTAAAAAATAAAACAATTTTTACACCAACAAAGAGATTCCTATTATTAACTATTACATGCAAATATGTGAGAAAAAACAATTGGTACTTAATATTAAATGTCAAAGGACATATGCATATTTTATAATACTGCAATAATTATTATATCGAGCAGAGACCAAATCAACTGAAAGTAGATACCTTAGGGTCATTCTATGATTAGTTAGATAAATTTATCCCTGTTCCAGCAAATAGCATGCTAATCTAAAGAAGAACAGACAAATAAAGTATAAATTTTATAGAAGATTTTATCATTTTCTCTACTTAGTTGAACTCTACTGGAGTCCTTTTTATGACAAGGGAAAGAAAATGTGACCATTACCGAATTTCCTTTTTTTTTTTTCTGTTAGTGAAAATTGCAATACAAAATAGGTAATGCAACTCTACTGCTGCCCACGAACAGTAGTACCTCAGCATATCTCTCCATGAAAGCTTATTTTACTATCACTTAAGGAACTCATTACCCTTTTATGAGGCTTACATGCTGCTTTACAAATATAGCACTCTAGTAACATTATGGAAGCATCATTATTCTTGCCAGTGGCATTTTTTAAAGCAAGGAAAATCTAGCTTGAAAATAACTTTCTTAGTGTTCTAAGTCTTTTGTACTATTCTAATATTTCCCCCAAACTTTTGTTGAAATCTTAGTTTTATTTTAGTTCATCTACCATCTGGTAGTTATTAAAATGTGAGAAAGCCTGTATGATTCTGAGTTAATTGTAGCGATAAGAAACTTCTTTGGATCATCTTTAATAGGAGAGATTTCTACATTGGGAAGCTCAACATTGACATTACTTTATTCTGATTCAAATGTAAGAACAGATTCTTTTATGCCCGGAAAAGTCCAGTTAATTTAGAAGCCAGCTATAATTAAATTACCAATTATAGAGGTATATGGCCAAGTCTCAAATTTTATGTCTAAGTTGTTTTTATTAATAAAACTAAAAGATGAAAGCTACTGAGTTACATAATTTACAAGTAAGAAAGTTTCGATGTTGGTTTTATACTATCATTACCCTCACTTTAATTTTTTTCTTTATTAAATGATTAGACTACAACTTAACAGTAAAATTGTGAAAACTATTCAAAGCAGTAAGTGAGCGTATTTTTCAGAAAGAAATATTATTTCTCTTGGTACCTTGACAAGAAAGTAATTTCAAAGAAAACCAATTCATTGAGCAGTGCGCTTCACTTGGGCAATTTAAGCATCCCAAGTGTGAGGCGTGCCTCTAAATTCTCCTTTTGAAAATATATGAAGTATTATTAATAGATTTTATAGTAGGGGGATTATTTTATAAATTAATATCAATGCCTTGTCTGAAATGCAATTTTTGACATAATAAATTAGGAATTCTAGAATTCATAACTAATATCTCAAGTATAACAAAATGAATAGTTGAAAACTTGTTAATTTCCACTTCAATATGAAAATGTTATTATTCTATGAATTTTCTGAGCTTTCTAGAGTCAACATTAACTCATGCTTTCAAATAAAAGCAAATATAATAGTGTAATTGTACTTTTATATACCTGATTACAACCTTTCTAAGCAAAAAACAAAGATTTTTGTTTATTCATGCAAGAGGACTTCCAATATCTACCTGTTCAACTTCATTTATTTATGTTTGGCTGGCCCTGATTTGAACCAGAATGTATGCCAGGGCAGCTGGGGTAAGATGATACTACAGGGATATGAAAAATTCATAACTATAAAGAATCAGGTAATGAATAACAAATATATTCACTATTTTGTACATTACATGACAGTTAGCTTTAAAATGCTGCATTTTTTTTCCTTACCAAGTGCTCATTATAACACTATTAATAGGGATTTTATTATCCATTCTGGAACTTTTAGAAGGATTAAAAAGACACCAAATGAGGAGGTTTTGCTAATTATAATGCAGTTTGTGAATGTTAGCATTATAAAATTGTAAACACTATTTGTAGTTTTAAAGTCAAACATAAAACTTGTCTCAAATTTCCTGACATAAAAACAAGACATAAATATTTGGTGAAATTCTTTCAACAACACAATATGTCAATTCAATTTTGATTTAATTTAATTTAATTTGAGGCCGCTTTATAACACTTTAGACTTTTGATCATATAATCATCAAAAATAACGTTGATTCTTTTTAAAATTGAATCATGACTGAGAAAAGCTATATCCCCATTTGACAAAAGTCCTAATAAACAGTTTGCATAATGTAAGTTTGATATTTCTTTCACCATTTCTCTTCTTTCCGCCTTCCCATTCACCCCTCTGTGTCTTAATCTCACATCATGGGAGGTTTAATACATCATGATTAACTATGGAGAAAATCAAAAAAAAGGAGAAAACGACTCAAAACTTTCTGCTCCTGGTAGAAGTGTTTAACATACACATATTTAAAAAAAAGTCTGGGTTTCATTTCATCAAGTGTAATATTTTTTGTTTATGAAAAATAAAGCACAAAATTTGTAAATCTACAACTGTACCTCATGGTGTCTCAAAAAATAATAAAAAAAATGATACACAGTGTCAGTGGGGAACTGGTAAAGACAAAGAGCTTTAAACCATCTTGTGTTTCAGAGAATATGTGTAAATGAGATAATTCGAGCAACATTTTAGTTAAAGAATTGAGGGAAACATGGTGTATTTTTTTTGTTCATGGCATATTCATAGATATATTCCTAGTTAATAAAGAGCCAAGGGGGAATGATAAAGAATACATCATGGAAGAGAAATTCCAGATGTTCTGAATACTGACTTTGACATCTTTTAGAGTTGATTGAAGCTGGAAATTGATTCGAATTTTATGAAATGAAATGTGAAAAATATTACTTTCAGGATCTCAGTCAACTCTGATATTCCACAATTCATCTATTAGCAATTATGACTGGATTGCCAGTTATGTTACATAGAAAAAAGCTATACACTGTTTATAATAAGATATCACACAACTTATTTTCAAGAAATGTTAAATGTGACATCACTTGCTATTAATTTAATTTGGAATCTATATTATACATTGAGGATGAATAAACAAATTTTTCAGCTGACCTACATGTCTATCAAAGAATTTTTATTTCAAGACAACCATCTAAAGTTCAATAATAATAACAAAACAATCACGATCACAATCATCCTGTTGTTCGTTGATTGTCTCGAGCAGGCACCAGTAACATCTCCTTCTACCAAGCCCTGGGATTTTAAAAGAGCCATTTCAATGCTCTTTCAGGATTAGGAGGATGAGACCCATCATTGTTACTGGTATTTGGCATATTGAGTACGACACGGGAAGTTTGCCAGACTCTGCCGTGCGGGCAGGATACTTTTGGTAGCCTGCCAATTTCTCCAAAGAAAAGATAATAAGATGTTGCGCGGCCATAAATGTGGCTGTGTGCTTCCGGGAGCTGGGTTTTATAGTCTCTGCGTCTTGGCAGTTGATGGGATCAACCTGGTGCTGTCGGCAGCTGGTGAGTGTGACGCCTACCTACTGGAAGATGGGTGGTCTGGGTCAAGAAGCCCAGTCTCCCAATCCGAGTAGGCTTGGAGACCTCAGCCCCAAGACCTGCATGCCTGGGTTTCTCTGCCAGTTCTTTCATGCATGAGGCCCGTACAGACGTGTGGAGAGTAGTCCCAGCATGACCGTGGCTGGCTGCAGAGGTCCTCAGCTGCTGGGGCTCTGCTCGGTGTCTGGGGGGGGGAAGAGAAACTCAACCCTCCCCCCTCCAAGGGGCCCCGGTGAGGACAGCCAGGCGTGGGGGCAGGAGACTGTGCTGTTCTCCTCCGGGAGCTGGGTTTTATAGTCTCTGCATCTTGGCCGTTGATGGGACCAACCTGGTGCTGGCGGCAGCTGGTAGGTGTGACGCCTACCTACTGGAAGATGGGGGTTCTGGGTGGAGAAGGCCCAGTCTCCCAATCCGAGTAGGCTTGGAGACCTCAGCCCCAGGACCTGCATGCCTGGGTTCCTCTGCCAGCTCTTTCATGCATGAGACCCGTACGGACGTGTGGAGAGTTGGTCCCAGCATGGCCGTGGCTGGCTCCAGAGGTCCTCAGCTGTTGGGGCTCTGCTCGTGGTGGGGAGGGGGAGGGAGAGAAACTCAACTCTCCCCCCGCTAAGGGGCCCCAATGAGGACAGCCAGGCGCAGGGGCAGGAGACTGTGCTGTCCACACAACAAAACAATAATCCTTTCAAAATGGGGAAAGGAGATGAACACAGTTTTCTGAAGAAGACATATTTTAAAATAAGAAAGAGAAAGATAAATATCAAACTTATTTAATATTTATTCATGAAACTATAGTTTGATGAAATATTTGTATAAACAATTGCACAAAGTGTAAAAGACAAAGACATCAAAAAGCTAATACTCAAGAAATTTCTCAAGTTGTGATTATGATTCACGGATTAACTATTGAAATATATATCTCCACACTCTCCTGGTGTTGTGGAAGCAAGATACCAACAACATTTTTTGTTTGTATATTTGTTTATTTTGTGACCTCATCCAGTAGTGCTCAGGGAACTGCTGGATCTGTGCTCAGGGATCACTACTGGTGCCTTAGGGACTGTATACAGTTCTAGTGATCAAACCAGACTCGAGCACATGCAAGACAAGTACCTTGTCTGCTGTACTATCTATCCAGTTTGATATTTATATTTTTATTTATAAATATGTCCTATAGATTTTGTTACCTTAGGAAATGTTGAGTTTGTAATGTGACTACTCGTTGCTTAAGGCATTTGATCTCAAGTGGCATATAAAATAGGTATATGACACTTTTGCTAGTATACATATTTGGACATAAATTCTAACATAGTTTAGTTCCACATAATAGTGAGAGATTCACAAAAGAATAATTTGTTTTAACAAAAAACCCTTTCTTTTGTTTTGTCCTTGTAGTTCAAGAAAATAAATGAAAAATTTTAGGGCAGCTGACAAGATAATAAGCTAGAGACCCCCTTCTCCCGTAAATAACTATAGATCCAGAAAACTGGCACCTGATTATTTTCTTCCATTTTTCCCCTAATTTTTAATTTTAGTCTGGCAAATATATTCCAGACTAAATCATAGAAACCAGTTTATAATATAACAAAACTGGAAAATGGATTTAACTAACACTATATAGTCCAGTATATAGAGTATATAGTATATAATAGTCCGGTATATAGAGTCTCTACCCTGTGCCTGACTGTCTCCAGCAGGGCCCAACAGCTGAAGACCTCCGGGGCCCAGCCAAGGCCATGCTGGGACCACTCTCCACACATTTGGATGAGCCTCACACATAAAAGAACTGGCAGAGGAACCCAGTTGTGTGGGACCCGGGGCTGAGATCTCCAAGCCTGCACGGTTTGGGACTGGTCCTGCCAGTAACTAGACAGTTACACCCACCAACTGCCATGTAACTCCATCAACGGCCAGGATCCAGAGATGATCACACTCAGCTCCCGGAAGCGTGCGGCTGCGAATGCGACATCTTATCATCTCATTCCTACTTTGGACAAACTGGCAGGCTACCAAATGTAACCTGCCCACACGGCAGAGTCTGGCAAAGTCCCTGTGGTATACCCAATATGCCAAATACCAGTAACAATGATGGGTCTCATTCTCCTAACCCTTAAAAAGCCTTGAATATGGCACTTTTAAAAAAAATCTCAGGGCTAGGACGAAGAAGACGTTACTGGCACCTGCTTGAGGCAATCGAAGAACAACAGGGTGGTCGTGATCGTGATATATAGTCCAGAACCCATTAGTTTATCAATCATAAATTAGCAAATTAGTGTATTGCTAGTATTTATTATTAGAGGAAGATTCCAAAAAGTTCTCATGAAGTCTGGGGTCCTCTCCCAATGAATCTTGACAAACTGGTTTAAAGATGTACTGTGAGCATCTGAGGATGCTGAGTCAGTATCAGAGATTACCTTGGCCACACCAGGAATGTTCATGGTGTGTCCAGATCTTTATCTCATAATCCTTGGAGAATCATATTGTGCCAAGAATTGGACTGGGCTTTGCCTCATGCAACGCATGTGACTGCCTTTATATTATCTCTCTAGGCTTCACTTATTTTTGCTTCTAGCACAAACTTCCAATGTTATCTTTCTTTGCCTCACTCTATTATCCAGTGCCTTAGTATAAATTATGTATCATCTAACCTAAAGAGAATGTATGATGTTTAATTTAAGCATTTCTAACTATTGATTAATATTTAAATATTACGTACTGCTAATTTTGGAATTGTTACTTTCTTTTATTCTTTATAAAAAAAATAGGCATTACACTTAAATTAAGTGTGGTAATGTGTTATCTAAAATAGATGGGTCATTTAGATGGGCAACATCTTACATAACGTATCTGGAATGCTGAAACATATTAAGGAAATTGAATGCAATATATTGCAATGTGTTGGTCTGGACAAGATAAAATGAATTTCTTTATATATGAACTTTTTAGCACTTTGCTCAATCAAAAAATCCATTGAAACTAAATTGTTTTTACGTTATTCAACACTTATATTGTGTGTGGTTCTCAGTAAATAGTTATTGAATAAATAAATTCCCTAATGCAAGCTGAGTCTTTGTGAGTGAAAAATATAGTAGTTCCAAAAAATAGTTGACTGAAACATCATTTTTCCCTTAAAAGTATCATGTTTTGTAAAATGTCAATGCTTATGTAATTTATATAAGTGTATCTTTTACTGACAATACTTTCTGCCAAACTTTCTTTTGGGGAAAAAAGTATTTAAATGTTTATTATATGGAATATTAAATATCTATTGAGTGTTTACAGTTCTCATTTTTTTTTTTTTGCAAAATGCCTGGACTATTAAGAGAGCTTTGATCAAATTCCTGTTTCTAGATTTTGACATAATGTACTGGTACAGTTTGCGTTTGTCTGATTTACTATTCTTTAAATGCTTACACAGAAAATTTATATTAAAGACATAAATAGGAAGACATTTCCCCATTTGAGAAATTGGGAAAACTTCAAGAAAATACTGAGGCAGAGATATCAGAATAAATAGAAAAGGAACAGTGGCAGAGACACTGAGGACAGTAAATGTTGCAATTGTTGAAGTGGATGTTTTGGAATGAGTGAAGTGGATGAGACAGCAGAAGACATGCAGGAAACTTCTGGGGATTGGAGTCAGGGACTAGGGAAGAGATGAAACAGAGACACATGCATCACTTAAATGTGTTTGTATACCTTTCTTAGGATTATGTGTGCAAGGAATGTGATAATTATTCTGGAACTCTTGGGAACACGATGCAATTACTCAGATCAGATACATACGTGCGGAAAAAATAAGAACATTTATAGGTAAAATTTGATTCAGCAAAAATGGAGACAAAAGCAAGGGATGTAAGAATAGTTTCTGTTATATACCTACATGCCATGCACTTTTACTTCACCCTCTTAATCAACTTGGTACCCATTATGAACTTCCGGTAGATAAATTGAGAAGAAATGTAGCACTTTTTATGGCCCCAAATATTTCCTGCTGTTCCTTAAAAACTCCATTGCCACTCAACACATGGTATGCCGGGGTAAAAATATCATTTCAAATATTTTATTTAGAAAACAATACACAAAGTGCTGTTTTAAAATATCTGCTTTGTTATTGTCAAATTTTCATTGATTTGCATGTGTAAAAGTTAACCACTCTAACATAGAATATGGTATTAAAACGTAGCTCTTCATAGCTGCTGAAATTGGAATCTTGTTTGTAAAATGTATATTGTAGAGTTGTGTCCTTTAATGTAAATGATAGAAAATTACAGAACTTGTGGCATCAATGTTAGTGGATTATCTATGAAGGAACTCATCATACTACCTCTTTTACCAGTGTGGTTTAAAAATTAATACATGTAAAACATGCTTAGCCATACCTGGCACATGTTAAAGACAGGATGCTTGTTACTAGTTTTATTGCATAACAAGTAAGAATTCCAAAGTCATGCAGCTATTTTGTATTAGAGTTGAGATTCATCTTGAGTCTGTCTGACTTCAGATCCAATGCTCTTTATTCCTTATCTCAAGACAATGCATGATTAATTTCTAAATACATTGTGCAGACAAGAACTTTCAAGGGAGCTCAGAGGTAGAAGAATTCATTTCAGGTTGAGGTAGTTAGAGATCTTTATTAAAGAAGTGGGATGAGGCAAGACTTCAAAGATGAATAGTATGATGAGAAATGAGAAATGTTTTGGCCGTGTTAAATGAATGTGTTGGCATGAGTTCTGTGTTGGAAAAGTGCAAACATATATAAATTGTTTCTTTTTCTTCTGACCCTTAGTAATCTTAACAAAGTATAGTTAAGTGAATTAATAAATTACTAATCTTTTTATATTATCTCCAATTATCTGTCCACAAGTTTCATTTTCATTTTTCATTTCATCATCCTGTTATTCGTCGACTGCCTCGAGCAGGCCCCAGTAACGTCTCTTTCAACCTAGCCCTGAGATTATATTCAAGGCTATTTAGGAGAATGAGACCCATCATTGTTACTGGTATTTGGCATATTGGGTACGCCACGGGGAGTTTGCCAGACTCTGCCCTGTGGGCAGGCTACATTCGATAGCCTGCAAGTTTGTCCAAAGTAGGAATGAGACAATAAGATGTCATAAAAAAAAGTTCTGATAAGATGTCGCGCGGCCGCATTCGGCCGCGCGGTTCCGGGATCTGTATTTTATAGTCTCTGTCCACAAGTTTAAAAAACTAATTTTTATTGTTGTGCTCGTGTGAAAATTCAGTATTAAAATACTGCTTAATCTTGCTTTATCCGGGATGTCTTTCTCTAATGCTATGTAATAACCGGGTTGGTTTAATTTTGGGGGGTGGCACACTTGATGTTTCTCCGATCTTATTTCTGGCTTTGTGCTCAGAGATCACTCCCATTGGTGCTCAGGGGACCATATGTTGTGCTGGGGATTTAAACCAGGGTCAAGATAAACTCCTCACCTCCTGTGCAATCTATCCAACCTACTATGTGATAACTGAAGAAAAATCAAAGCAAAGGCATATGCTAAACAATATGTAAGTGCATGTGTTTATATACTTATTTAAATGAATAGCACAAGTAAGCACATGCAAAGTTCATAATTTGATGTATCCTAATTAATTTAAAATACTTATTCACAGGTAAAATACCTATGAAACATTGTTGGATCACAAAACAAAAAAAATTCACTATGCATTTTTATTTTCTAGTAGAAAACTAAACTAATTAAAATTCAATTGAATCATGAGAAATTTGCTTAAAGTTAGTTTTCCAATTAGGTTCTCTTTATTTTGATATCCAATGATCACTTGTACTGAAATTTCACCACTTTAGGATTAAAATATTCATAATAGCAATAACGGCAGCCAACACCTATGGGTGCTTAAGGAGTGTTTCAGGCAATGGTCTGAGTATTTTAATACTTAATTTCTAAGTACTTTTAGTTTTCACATAGGCTTGCAGAGAGAGAGCTTTAGGAAATTGAAATAAGAGTAATTCAAGAACTTCCCACACCCATTCTAGTCCTAAAACTTTCTCAGGGTGAGTTTTTGATTTTTCTAGATCTAGATAATCTGCCTATTCCATTTATCTTCCTCATATGGTGCAATTACTTAATCTCACTAAAAATGTAAAATACAAAAGGATGAGCTTTTAGAGCAAGCAAAATTAATAGATATTGCTAGCCTGTTAACAAAATTAATTGTACATTAATTTAATAGATGACCTTCTCTGCTTTCCAGGATCTTTTTCCTTTCCTCCAAATGGAAATGCAAACATGTTGCATGAAAAAATTTAAGAAAAATTTGTCACTGTCACTGTCACTGTCACCCCGTTGTTCATTGATTTGCTTGAGCGGGGCCAGTAACGTCTCCATTTTGAGACTTGTTGTTACTATGTTTGGCATATTGAATAAAATTAAAAGATAAAAATTTTAAATTCTGTTTTTGTAAAAGGTTTTATATATATATATATAACTACTATTTATATTTCACACTTTACTAGAAAAAAAATCACATGCAAATTGGCATTGCTCTATAGTTTCTAAAATGCAAAAGTCTTCATGTTTAAAAACTTAAAACAAAAGGGCATTCTTTTTAACTTTGACTCTGAAACCCTATCTGTCTGCAACCTGAGAGCAACTTTTTGAAGCCAAGTGCAAACTCGCCAGTTCATATCTTTGTGCACTGCTTGTCTAGCCATATAGTTCCAAATTTTATTTGTTCACATACAAAAAATCATGAGTTTTGATCTTAAACAATAGCCTTATTGCCATTAAATTAGTTAATACAATTTATTCAAATGGATTATTTTAAATCATAATTCCCTTCAATACATTGAAATTGAATTTTTAATATATATTAAAAATTAAAAATATTATAACAAAAATGTTTCCACTACCCAAAACACATTCCATCCCATCAGTGATCAGTTACACATTAGTAAAACTAGTTTTATCTCACATATTCTACCTTGGAGATTTACCCTTTCTTTATCTGAGATGTATCCCCTCTCAGTCATTTCTCCTTTCAAAGAAAACTATCTTCTTTCATAAATATATATCTCCTTTTCTTTTTCTCCCCTCATAATTCTTTCTTTCTTTTTTGTTCTGGCTCAACAACCAGCAGTATTCAATGCTTAGTCCTCTGCACTCAGGAATCTCTTGTGGTAGGGCTAGAATCACCATATGTGATTTTAGCATTTCTTTCAGTTGGCTGCATGCAAGGCTAGTAAGTGCCTTACCTATTTTATTATGGTTCCAGTCTTACTCCACTCATATTTTTTGGAGTGAATTTCCCCAAATAAAACTATTTTACTTTACTCAAAGTATTAATTTTGTCCTTTTGTCCTTTTTATCAAGGCCTTTATGAAGAAAGGTGCCACGATTTCCTTGATGTTGATATTTCATATATACCCTTCATTGACATCAAGCTGGCTTTGGTGCTAATTTAACTTTAGCAATATCTTCAATATCTTATCTCTGCTACAAACAGTATAAGTAGAGCAAAGCACCCATTTTGTGAAAAATATAATCATTTGCACTTCAGTTTGGGGAATATTGGTAGTCTCTCATGAGTTATTTTTTTTAGAGGAGCAACGTCACTCCTGGTGGCATTCAAGGCTTACTCCTAGCTCTGCTCAAAGATCACTCCTAGAAGTGCTTGGGTGTATGATGGGTATTGAACCAGCGTCAGCTATATGCAAGGGAAATGCCTGAAACACTGCACTACTTTTGGAGTTAAAATAAATACAAAGAAACATTAAAAGATATATAAGAAAACAAATGTATTCATTACTTTTTATTGAGAAAATTCCACTGAGTTGGTGCATACACTTTACATTTAGGGAAAAAAAGAACTTCGTAATTTCTTTCTTTTTTTTTTTTTCAAGTGAGGGCCACTCCTCTCAATGCTTGGGGCAAAAGGTCACATCCATCAGAAGTTGACTCACACAGATAAGTGCTTGGCTGACTATGCTCAGGGACCAAGGATATATCTGGTGCCAATATGGTGGTACTCACTATAGTGGAAACAAAAGGGTGCAGTGCCAAGGATTAAATTTATGCCTTGAACATTCTAGACATGAGCTCTGTCACTTCAGCTGTTTACCATGTTTCATGATTTCTTTTTATCCTTAGCCCAAAAATTAAAATTTAATTGAATTTTCTCCAACTCATGATTTGGTTGACTTATAATGTGTTTGAGTACCAACTTGTGGGAGGAAAAGATGCATATTTTTTTTATTTAGAATGGGAAAGGTGAAATATATTATAGAATTGTAGTCAATTAGAAGTGACACATTAAAATAAAAACCATTTAACCCCAAAGATGCCAATTTTCCCTCTTTGTTCCTTTTGGTTCCCACTAAAAACAAAAAAGGAGGAAAAAAAATAAGATAATGATATCAATGGTGACTGCTCAATCTTGAGTTCTGTTGTTAAAATCCTGAAAAGACAAGCTAGATCTGTGTTTAACAACAGATTTTTTAAATTTTTTTTTTATTAGTGAAACACCATGAGGTACAGTTGTAGATTTACAATTTTTTGTGCTTGGGTTTGATTATACAATGATCAGATACCCATCCCTCCACCAGTGCCCATTTTCCACCACCATGGATAATATCCCTCCCACCCCCATCCTCCCCATCCCCCCCTGCCTCTGTGGCAGGGAAATCCCCTGTGTTCTCTCTCTCCTTTTGGGTGTTGTGGTCTGCAAAAGAGGCATTGAGTGGCAATCATGTTCAGTCCATAGTCTACTTTCAACATGTATCTCCCCTCCTGGGAGCATCCTCCAAACACCCTTTATTTGGTGCTCTCTTCTCTATCTGAGCTGCCCTTTCCTCTAGAATGCCCGACTGGCCACTAAGCTATGGAGTAATCCTCCTGGTGCTGATCTCAGCTATTCTTGGGTATTAATCTCATATTTTAACAACAGATATTTTAGACACGAGGAGATTTGGGTTAAAGACTTCAAAATTTGAGGTATAGAGAAAATAACAGAGCTAAGTCTTGCATGCAGCCTGAGTAACAGCCAGCTCCAGAGAGCCTGGGCAGCAACATATTCATGATGCCCAAGCATTGAACGGCCAGCCTGGTTAGCAGGACAGGGTGGAGGGGAGTAAGAGTCCTGTATGCATAAGATCCTACATCAACCTTTCTAGTGTCTCTGAGACACTTGAACAATTTAAAAAATCTAGCCATCTGTTTTCCTTGTGTTTCTGAATATAGTTGTCTGTAACATGAGAAAACATACACTGGGTAGAGTGCTTGCCCAGCACGTGGCCGAACCCTGCACCAAGTATGGTTTCTGGACCTCCATCAATGTGGTCCCCGAGTTTAGTGCCAGGAAAAAGCCCTGAGCTCTTTCAGGAGTGACTCCGAAACAAAAGCATTTACTTTTGGTAGAATATGATGACAATTGTCAAAAACACATATCTACCACCACAAGGAAAATAATAAATTATGATTAAAGATTGCACAGATTAAATGTACCAGTTCATATGTCACATTTTCAATAGTGTGATGCACATAGCCAGTAATAAATATGTGAGTTATTCGATAGCACAGCGGGTAGGGCGTTCGCCTTACAAGCGGCCAACATGGCCGACCCGAGTTCGATTCCTCCGCCCCTCTCGGAGAGCCCGGCAAGCTACCGAGAGTATTCGATATGCCAGACACAGTAACAACAAAGTCTCCAATGGAGACGTTACTGGGCCCGCTCGAGCAAATTGACGATCAACGGGAGGGCCTATTATTATAGAGTTATTATTATAGAATATTATAGTATTCTAACTGATGAATTATTTCAAGTCAGATATTTTTTGGACTTCTTGTTCAGCTTAAACAACTTTATTTTTTTAAAAATGTTTTCTTATTAAAAGTTGTTTGTGAACATCTGTTATTGATGTTTTACACTATGTCTTAAGCAAACCTAATGGAAACAGAAGAATGTTTTGGATAGCACAGAACTCACCACCCAATTTTGACAGTCCAAACTTTCATATCCATACCTCCAATCACTTTTTTAAAATAGAAATTATAAGAAAAAAATGAAACCATGTCAAGAAAACAAAGCTTATATGATTATTAAATAATATCATTAATAATAATCATAATAATGAGACCTATAAGTTCAAACTGAGTTGCTTTGTGTGCTAAGCATGATTTTAAGTGATTTGTTATTGGATAGCTTGTTTAATTATCAGCAAAGCTGTGAAATAAGTAGGTACTTTAAATTCTGGGCTGGAGCGTAGCACAGCCGGGAGAGTGTTGGCTTTGCACATGGCTGACCCAGGTCTGATTCCTCCATCCCTCTTTTTTCTTGAGGTACCACTTTTATTTCTTGGGGGGTAAAAGAGTTTATGTGCTGTCTTTATAGTACTGAAAACATTTTTATTAATGCTTATCCTCTTTATAGTATTCTAATTTTTTTATTTTATCTAATGTCATAAACTTATGTTTAAACTACCCACTAGACTTTCCCTCTTGTAAATCTAAATTGATATTAAGAAAAGTAAAACATTCTTCTTATGCTCAAATATTTTGGTCTCTGTTAATATTCCCCTTGAGGGATTCTCTTCCTCTCTACCTCATAAATCATGTAATCATGAACCAATTTTGTCATGCTAACTAAGTAGTTATAGATACATCACTAAATGGCATTTGATTTATATTTCTGGTAGGTAATCTCTGATGGCAAATATTCTTTAATGTCTTTTTCCATAGGAATAAGTGCCTTTTATTAGTGAATTTGAGAACTTTCTTAACATTCTTAAAAATATAATCAGAATTGCTTGATGTATCCAGTGATACAGTACGTGTCTGTGTAGTATCTGACCTCTCATCAACATCTGAATGAATTTTTATTTATTGAGTTCTAAAGTAAAACAATAACTTTTTTCATAACAATGAAAAATTATTGTCATATTTCCTCCAACTCCAGGTTTGATATTTCCTAATATATATTCTTAGTGAGGTATTAATGTATACTTTTATTTTTGTATACTATTCAGTAATTTTCAGTACTACATATTTATTTGTCATTTTGACCACACCTGGTGATGTTCAGGGCTTGATCCTTCCTCTGTGCCAGGCATCACTCCTGGCAGTAATCAGGGAAGCCTGTGAGGTGGCAGAGATTGAGCCCAGGTCAGCAGCATAAAAGGCAAGAACCTTACCAGCGTTACTATCTAATATATAAAATAATAATAATTTCAAAGACACAACAAAGACATCGAGTTGTTATAACTAATGTGATTGAGTTTTTTTTTTTCTTTCAGGTTACAACCAGCCATCCTCAGGCTTTATATCTGATTCTGCTCAGGAATGACACCTGGTGAGTCTCGGGGGTAAGTAATATATGAGACAACTTTCCCAACAATTAGGATGACTGAAAACCAACTCTAAGAATTAGCTTTTACTATAAAAATAAGCCCTGTGTATACCTTAAAAAGTATTGAAAAATAGATGTTTATTTTGGGAGTGCTGAGTGCTTACCCCCTATGCTCTGCTCAGGGACCACTCCTTACAGTGCTCATGGGACCATCTGTGGGGCTGGGGATTGAACCTTAGTTGGCTGTTTGCAGAGAGAATACCTTTGTTTTACCTTCTGACTCCCCCAAACTGAAATATTTTTAAATTTGCAGGATGTGTGCAGTTTTACCAATTTTTCTCTAATCTTTGTCTTTTATTTGATGAATAATGTGTTTCTTCTATTTGAGAAGATGCCCTTTATTTTATTTATATACTAATTTATATTTATGTTTTGAATTTTATATTTTATTTAATTATTGTAGTTTAGGTCCAGACAATTTTTCAAAACAATTTTTTATTGAGGTACAGAGATTTACAATATTTTTCATGCACATCTTTTTAAAAAGCCCAATAACATTTTAAAATGATGAAGCTATTCTCCTGGAGTCTGTAATACACAGTCAGAAATAATCCAATCATTTTTTAAGAAATACCACTACAACATGGGTTAAATTAGTATTTATAATTTCAGATTAAACCTAATCCTTCCTTCAATACCTTCTTTAATTTTTGTCATTTATTTCCATATTGGGCTGGAGTGATAGCACAGCCAGTAGGGCATTTGCCTTGCACGTAGCTGACCTGGGTTCGATTCCTCCATCCCTCTTGGAGAGCCCCGCAAGCTACCGAGAGTATCCCGCCCGCACGGCAGCGCCTGGCAATCTTCGTGTGGTATATTCAATATGCCAAAAACAGTAACAATGAGTCTCACAATAGAGACGTTACTGGTGCCCACTCGAGCAAATCAGTGAGCAACGGGAAGACAGTGCAGTGACAGTGCATTTACATATTAGCATTACCATTTTACATAGAGAAAAGAATGTATATGTATCTTATATTAATATAAACCTTTATGTTAAAAAGTATTAAATATGCTTTGATTTCTTTAATTTAAGCACTTTTTCTGTTATGTTGATTGTTAATAAGAAAGATAAAAGTTTTTATTTTGGCATCAATGACTTCTCTAGTCTCTTTTGTGTGGACTTGCATTTCTGATCTTTTTAGTTTTCTTCTTTTTAGAGAATTTATTTTAATAGTATGTGCAAAATAGTTCTACAAATTGCATCAATTTCTATTGTCACTGTCACTGTCATCCTGTTGTTCATCGATTTACTCTAGTTGGTGCTGTAAACAACTCCATTCGTCCCAGCCTTGAGATTTTAGCAGCCTCTCCTTACGCTTCTTTCCCAACAATATTGAAGGCTCTTTCAGGGTCAGGAAAATCAGACCCGTTATTGTTGCTGTTTTTGGTATATCGAATATGCCACAGGTAGCTTGCCAGACTCTGCCATGCAGGCAGGATACTCTCAGGAGCTTGTCGGGCTCTCCGAGAGGCATATATGTGTATATATAGATATAGATATATATAGATATATATGTATATATTTCTCTCTATTATTTCCCTCTATTATTTGTTGTCTACTGTCTGAACCCAGTCAAATATGGTGTGGTAATTATGGAAAATGGGTAGGGAGTGTTTTATGATGTGTCACGCAACTGCAAAAGCACCCGCGTTGTCCAGGAATGTGTTCACTCATATGTGAGGCTCTGCCCGAGCATGTGGAAAGTGACCTGGAGTTAACATTGAAGATGTGACAAGGTTCTCAAAGAGGAGCCATTTCTACTAAGAAACGGCTTTCCATTGAGAAAAACTATTATACGACTTTCTTCTACAAGTGCAAATTTTATGATGCAAAATTTTATTTTGGTGTTCTTTCCCCGCTCTGAATAATTTCAATAGTATTTCACTGAAATCTTCTTACATGGCATCAAAGGTTACGGAAGATGCAGCACTTATCTTTCCTTCTCTATAGATAAGAAGATCTTTATCTGTTTTTTTCAACGCTTTTAGCTTTGATTCTATGAAGTTTGAGAATTATGTTTATAGACATAAATTCTAAAAAAAGAGTGACTTATACTTACTAGATCTTTTATTTGGCTTCTGAGGAAAATTTGGAGGGAATTATCATTTCAAAAATTTCTTCTGTTCCTTTCTAGCATTCCTATTATGCATGTTATACTTTTTGTAGTTTTTCCATAAGCATTTTGTATGCTCTTATTTTTTAATTATCTTTTGTTTTTATATCCTCAAAGATTAATAGAAATGTCTTGGTGTTCAGATATTAACTGCTCAGTTGCATCTGATTTGCTAATAAGGCCATCAAAGTCATTCTTTATTTCTGAAGAGTTCTTCACTGATGTGAATTCTTTTGCTTTTCCCTAGGATTTCCATCTCTCAGGATTGCCTGTCTGTTCTAGAATGTTGTACTAACTACCTTGCAGTCTGCTAATCATTATAGTAGATTTAAATTTATTTTTTATTTTCAATATCTCTGCCATATTCATTTTCAAGAATCATCTGATGCTTGCCTGTTACTTAAAAGTGTGCTTTCACTTACTGGTACAACTTGCATTTTTATCTCATGTTACATGTTACAGAGAGTGAAGGAATTTTGTAAATAAGTGTTTAGCTATTCGGTGAAATGGTGTGGGAAAATAAAAAGGAAAAATTTATACTCATAAGACGTTACTATGTCTGTGTTTTAGCTGCACCTGTACCTCTGGACAACTTCAAAGGAGTTGTCAGTTGTTTTAACTTTTTTCCTCATTCTTTTAGGTGGGATCAGATATTAAGAGGTTGCTAGAGTTGGGTATTTTCTCTTCTCCTAGGTTAAAAATATTCTGATAAACCACAATTGTAGTCTTTGGTTCACTGATATTCTCTGAATGCAGGGAAAGTTAAGAAGAATAGTACTCTGAAGTATTTAAAAATGGCTCCTCTCTGGGAACCTTGTCACATCTTGAATGTAAACTCTCTGAGGTCCCTCCTCCTCTAATTATACTGGTTCTTTCTGAAATTTCAAAATTTCTCATAATTAATCACACTAAACTTATGACAATCTAACCATTACATTGAGGAGTTCCTATCTAGCACGGGCTCACTAAGCATTTTCCTCTGTGAATTCTCCTGTGATAAGTCAAGAAACCCTGCATGTTTGTCTCCGCAGTCTTGAAGGCAGTGGTTGGCCTCTGTTTGCTACTTTCCTACTTTCCCCAAAACACAACTTGAACTTTTAGTCTATTCCGATTTTTTTTTTCTGTTGGAGCAGTGACTTGCAACTGTTTCACAAGTAAAAATGGAAATCTTATTTTTTTAAATTGGTTTGTATGTAAATTTGCTTTATTACTTTGGAACTTTGGATGTTCTTTATTATTATTATTATTATTATTTGCTTTTTGGGCCACACCCGGGGGTGCCCAGTGGTTACTCCTAGTTCATGCACTCAGGAATTACTCTTGGCAGTACTCGGGGAACCATATGGGATGCTGGGAATTGAACCCAGATTGGCCTCATGCAAGGCAAATGTCCTACCCGCTGTGTTATCACTCCAGCCGCACCTTTGTATGTTTTCTTTTATAAAATAAGCTCACTTTATCAGCTAACTATACAGATGTTGTTTTCACTTATAGTTCCTCCAGTCTATACCCTGTAATTTTCTCTTCCTAAGAGTAGTGATAGCCAGTAATAATATAATTAGTTTATATAATAATTAACTAATTACATTAGCTTAGAATTTGTGTGTGATGAAGTTACTTTTTATTATTTTTGCCTGTATATGTTCATATGAATGTGTGAAATTACCTCTACAAGTCAAATTTTTGTGCTAAAGAAATGTTTAGAAAATTAATGGTTTGAAAAATATGACCCATATTTTAGAGGATAAAAGAGAACTATGAGACAGCCTTATGTAAGTAGCTATGCATATAATTTTTTTCTAGTTTATGGATTGGTCTATTACTTTACATATTTCTAATTTGTTTTATATTTAAATAGATATTGTTTTGTATATTTTAGTATTTTTCTATTTGCTTTTGTTGCATAAGGTTGTTAAATATACAATATGTTAAATGTTTAATACCATTAATAATCAGGTATCTGGTAATCTAAGCTTTTATGAAGGTATCTCTTCTTACTTTTCTACTTAATCAGTCATTTTACAGGATTGTTGCTGTAAATCTTTACAATCAGAGTTTGGCCTTTAAAGTTTGTGTTGGGGGACATTAAAAATGACGAATTTGGGGGCCTGGAGTGATACTGTGTGTAGTGTGATTGTCTTGCATGCAGCTGATCCAGGCTCAATCCTTGGCATCCCATGTAGTCCCCCGAACACCATCAGGAATGCAGAGCCAGGAGTACCCCCTGAGAATCGCTGGGTGTGATGCAAAAAGAAAAAGAAAAAGAAAAAGAAAAGTGATTGCCTTGTACACACTCAACCACAGTTTGATTTTTTCTGGTACTGCTTGTGATCCCCTGAGCACCATCTGTAGTGATCCTGAGTGCAGAGCCAGAAATCAGCCCTGAGCATATCTAATTGTGGTCTAAAAACCAAAACCAAAACTCAAAAACAAAGTAAAGCCAATATATACTCACATACAAACCACACACAAACATAGATGTGCATATGCACAAACTATTAAATCTAGATATTAGTTTTTTGTTTCTAGTACAATTAGAATTTATCTAACAACAAGAAAGATATTGTCAAGAGTCAGTGTTTTGAGAGGAGACAGAAAAGGTAAGAAATCAAGGGAGCAAAAAGAGAATGAGAAGTAACGGATGATAAGGGATGAACGTTTTAGTTAGACCCACTGGTGAGGAGTGAGGAGTATAGCCATATATCCAAAACACAGATTCAACAGAACTGAAAACATGAGATCTAAGTAGCAATCACTGAAACTTTGTTATGTGCCTGTCAAGTTGATAGGCAGGTGTTAGTGAAGTGGGACTGGGGTGGGGAAGGGACCTGGGAACACTGGTAAAGGGAAGTTGACACTGGTGGAGGGATTGGTGTTGAATTATTTTATGCCTAAAGCTCTTTTTGTATATCATAGCTCTCTAATAAAAACTTGAAGAAAATTTTCTCTGTAAAATATTAATGAATACAAAATAAACCATACAAGCTTAGTAAATAGGGATTTTGTTTTTGACATATTTAGGTGATTAGTTTGTTAGTAAATTTGGTATATGCACCAATAATTACTCAAACTAAGTTACATAAAATATACAGGGGTGCTTATCAAGAGAAGCTTTCTTTATATATTTGTCCTCTTACAGAAGAAGAAAAAGAGAGTAGACCCAGAAATAAAATAGATGTCCATTAAAGTGGTTAGTAATTCATAGCAAAAAATGGTCAGAAGACTAATTCTACTAAGAGCAAGATTTTCTACTGCCCTACTCTGTGACAGGATTTATTCCAGATCAGTTTCAATGATTTTGAGAAAATAGTAGAAGCCTCTGTGCAACCATGGTCTTATTCTCAATTTAAGATAGTGACCAGAATTTCAGACAAAAGTTCAACTCCACTTGTGTCTTCCAGGATATAGATAGAAATTCATTATTATGGTTATTCATCAGTGGCATGTACTCAGCCTATATAAAGATTTTCTTTTCATGTAAATTATTATGCAAATAGTCTAGCATAAAATTTAGTAGCATATTTATATGAGGTGCAATATTTCTAGCATAATAGTTGTTATTAGTACGTTAACTGCCATCTATAAGTATTCAAATAATATTAGTAAATAGCCCTTATCTGTTATAAAAATTTAGATTGCTTTATTCCTTTTAAGAAAGTCCTGTACTGTTAAACTAATACTCTGAACTACTGGTTCCGATTACATATTCACCACTAGATTATTTTTATTATTCTACAAATGTCCCTTCTTTTTCCTCAACATAGAGCATTTTATGATTTAATAATCTTATTTAAATAAGCAGGCTTTCTTGTATTCTCTTGGTATGGCAGTCTCTTGTGGCATTTCTTGTGGTTCCTTGGTGGGATGGTCACTTAATGATCAAATTAGAACTCACTCAACCAGATCTGTGGTAACAAGAGTCGCTAGGCTGCAGTTAGTTCTTCTTCTCAGATTTACAGAGCATCCAGGTGGAGTTCATTACTGTGAATCACCCAGCATGGTCCCCTGGCAGCAGATTAAGAAAACAGCCTAAATTAGAGATGGCTTCGCTGCAGAACTTATTCCTCACTCAAAAATGTAAGGCCTCCCCTCTGCTTATCCACATACATCTTATCCATAGCAACCTTCTATCCTGGGAGGCCTCTCTATTACTACTTGCTGCTGTATTTGTACAATACCTAAAATATTTATGAATCTGAAAGCTGAAAAATTACAGATTTGCAGCTAATACATTCCACAGCTGCATGCTCTTGCTTTGCAAATTTAAAACTGGGAATTTACTACTAACAAATTCCAGCTTTTGAACAATTGGATCTATTTCTTCAACTCACTATGCTGCCCAGACTCTGTTACTCTCCTCCTCAGGCTGGGATGGCTGCAATGGAGGCAGAGCCTTCGGGGAAGGAGGGAGGAGGAAGGAGGAATGGAAGGAACTATATGCCATCAGTCACCAAACCCCTCTGGCTGATTAAATAGCAGGTGTTAATAGGAACCCAAGGGAGTGCTCTCCAGTTCCCTTTAGCTGGAAATATAGTGACATGATTCAAGGCCTGAAGGGTTTAAGGCCTTCTTTAAGTGGGCGGGTAGGTGTGATGGTAGGGAAGTGGGCTTTTAAAGTGGAAAATAATAGAAAGTTATGTTGTTTTGAAAGTCCTTTCCTAATATTTGAAAGATGTCTCCTAGTATTTGAAAGATAGGCTTCTTTGGAAGACTTCAAACAATGAAAATTCTGATACAGAAGCATAGACATTAAGATATACATAAAACAGTATACAGAAGATACAGATATTTAAAAAAGAAAATGTACTAATCTCTGTAAACACTACTTATTCTCTGTTAGTTTTATATCATTGGGACTTCATTCAACATATTATGGAGAGTTATTTATTAGGTAGTAGATAGTTATTTATTAGATAACGATGCTGGGCTGGAGAGATAGCACAGCGGGTAGGGCGTTCGCCTTACAAGCGGCCAACATGGCCGACCCGAGTTCGATTCCTCCGCCCCTCTCAGAGAGCCCGGCAAGCTACCGAGAGTATTCGATATGCCAGACACAGTAACAACAAAGTCTCCAATGGAGACGTTACTGGGCCCGCTCGAGCAAATCGACGATCAATGGGAGGGCCTTTACCTTACCTTTTTACCTACCTTAACGATGCTAGGATTCTGAAGTTATGGAAATTTTGTGAAAAGATGCTGTAGCTTTTTCTTTTTGCTTTTTGTATTTTGTTTTACTTTCTGGGTCACACTTGGCAATGCACAGGGGTTACTCCTGGCTCTGCACTCAGGAATTACCCCTGGCAGTACTCATGGGACCATATGGGATGCTGGGAATCGAACTCGGGCAGGCCTCGTGCAAGGCAAATGCTCTACCCGCTGTGCTATTGCTCCAGCCCCACTGTAGCCTTTTCAAATTGAAAAACAGATACATAAAATGCTCAAAGACTAACACATGTAAATGATTCATTATTAAAATATAATATAAAAACATTCTATCTATAAAGTTAATCTGAACCATTTATGAATCTTTGAGCTTTTTAAACTAAATTTAAAATTTCACATAATGGTTTTTAAATATTTTAAAAAACTTTATTAATATCAGTCCCCCCAAATACTGCATGCTTCTTTCTAGTCCGTTAGATATATTCTCTATTCCATGACTTCTAAGAATATTGAGCACTCTTTGTACTTCATATAAGTAAATTTATAAATTTTCTATTTTATGTACTATGTAATATATTCTAGTTGATTTTACTTAATATGGCTGTAAGATCCATGGAAGATCTTTATGCAGATATAATTTGCTATAATTTGCTAATTATTTTTATAATGTAATTGAAAGCATATGGGCTGGAGCGATAGCACAGCAGGTAGGGCACTTGCCTTGCATGCAGTCAACCTGAGTGACTCCGGTTCAATTCCTCTGCCCCTCTCAGAGAGCCCGGCAAGCTACTGAGAGTATTGCACCCTCACGGCAAAGGCTGGCAAGCTAACCGTGACATATTCTTTATGCCAAAAACAGTAACAAGCTCCACAATGGAGACGTTACTGGTGCCCACTTGAGCAAATTGATGAACAACAGGAGGACAGTGCTATAAAGTGCTGTAATTGAAAGCATATAACTATAATTACTATAATTCATTTATGCTTTATAAAATTGATAATTTGGGGTCGTTCTTAATTGAAGATATGCTTAATATTAACATGAACATTCTATTTTTTATTAGAATTATTATTATTGGTGGTGGTGGTAAGCATAGTGCAATATTTTTAGCACTGTCTGCAGCACTGTCCTCCTGTTGTTCAGCGGGCACCAGTAACGTCTTCGTTGTGAGACTTGTTATTGTTTTTGACATATCAAATACACCATGGGGAGCTTACCAGGCTCTGCCATGTGGGCAGGATGCTCTTGGTAGATTGCCGGGCTCTCCTAGAGTAGCAGAGGAATTGAACCCAGGTTGGCCACATGCAAGGAAAATGCCATAACCACTGTGCTATTGCTCCGGCCCAATATTTTTATTTGGTATAAACTCAGGTGTGGAATTGCTGATTTAAAGGGGAGAGAGATATTCTACTTAGTAGAAATTGGCAGAAGTTGAGATAGAGAAGGGACCAGTATAACAATAATAATTGGAAATGATCACTTTGTACAGGAACTCAATGTTGAAAGTAGTAAAGGGATATGCCTGGCAATCTTTGAGTATTTACATTGCAAAATATAATGCCCAAAAGGTGAGAGAGAGAGAGACAGAGAGAGAGAGAGACAGAGAGAGAAAAAAAGACAGAGAGAGAGACAGAGGAAAAGAAAAGTGCCTTCCATAGATGGGGATGAGAGGGAGCCTGGGGACATTGGTGGAGGGAAATGTACGATGAAGAGATGGGTGTTGGAACAATATATGACTGAAACCCAATCATGAGCAACTCTGTAACTGTATCTCACTGTGATTCAATTAATAAATAATTTTAATTAAAAATAATAAAAAGGTATTGGCAACAGTTTTGTTTCTTTCCAATGTCTATGCATTTTGAATGTTTCACACTTACATAAATATTTTGTTTGGTCAACAAAACCAAATATATTCTAGACTTGAGTCAATCCATAAAAACTGGAGATTTCATCAATTAAGATTTTACTGGCGCGAGCGATAGCACAGCGGGTAGGGCGTTCGCCTTACAAGCGGCCAACATGGCCGACCCGAGTTCGATTCCTCCGCCCCTCTCGGAGAGCCCGGCAAGCTACCGAGAGTATTCGATATGCCAGACACAGTAACAACAAAGTCTCCAATGGAGACGTTACTGGGCCCGCTCGAGCAAATCGACGATCAACGGGAGGGCCTTTTACCTTTAAGATTTTACTGCTCATTTTTTTAATTTGTGACAATGATTGATCACATATCAAGGAGATAACAATGAGCTACCTAAGAGGAATTTCCTACTAGCCTGAGGACTCATGATAGAATTCAGGGCTTCTAAAGTGACAAGAAATAATTAGAAATTTCAAGAAAGAAGGGAGACATAGAGGAGATATTATAGGAATCAAAGTGCTTGCCTTGCATGCTGCCAACCCAGGATTGATCCCTGACACCACGTGGCTCCCAGGGATCTAGCATCTGCCTATGTAGCCCTGGTACATATCCCAGCCCCAGTACTGCTTGAAAGGCCAGGACAATCCCCTGCACTGCAGGACCTTAGTGATACATCATCCTTATCCTCTGCATTTACTCTGAATCACTTGCCCTGTCATTTTAGAATCACAGGGACAGTCTCCTGCATTCCCTGAGAACTGCTGTAGTCCTTAGCCAACACACAAACACCAAAAATTAAAATTAAAAAAAAAAACTCCATATATTCTATTTTATTCCTTGTGGATACTCTAAGGAGTCAGTCAAAAAATCCTAGCAGAAGGAAGTAATTTTCAACTGTTATCCAATAAAGGGGAGAAATAATTCATAACATTAGTTCAGTCAGTAAACACTGTTTAGAAGACAAAAGGACCTAAAAATTTTTTTAAATGAAAAAAAAAAGCGTTGAGTTTCCCGCCCCGAGCAGAGCCCTGGCAGCTGAAGACCTCCAGAACCAGCCACAATCATGCTGAGACCACTCTCCACATGCATGAAGGTACCGGCAGAGGAACAAATGCATGGGGCTACCAAGGCTGAGATTTCCAAGCCTGCTCGGATAGGGGCTGAGCATCCTCCACTCAGTTCCTCCATCTTCCAGTAGGCAGGGGTCACACCCACCAACTGACCCCCTGGTGCCATGTAATCCCATCAACGGCCAAGATCCAGAGACTATAAAATCCAGCTCCCGGAAGACATCTTATTATCTCATTCTTACTTTGGACAACCTGGCAGGCTACTGAATATAACCTGTAGGCATGGCAGAGTCTGGCAAACTCCCCGTGGTGTACCCAATATGCCAAATACCAGTAACAAAGATGGGTCTCATTCTCTTAACCCTGAAAGAGCCTTGAGTATGGCACTTTTTAAAATCTCAGGGGTAGGATGAAGGAGACATTACTGGTGCCTGCTCGAAGCAATCGACGAACAACAGGATGATCGTGATCATGATCGAAAAAAAAAATAAAACTTTTTTTTAATTTACTGAGGAAAACAATAAGGAGATATAATAAATAGAAATAATGTGACTCCTGGACAATAAAAAACAAACCAATGAATTAAAGGGCACATCTTTTCATTAACAACCTAGAATTTTAAAAACATTAAAGTATGTCATAAAGTAGCTAAAATTGGTTTAAAATTAAAAATATGGGAAACTTTGACATAGAAATGCTGCAATAAAATGAAATAGATATTTTTAGAACTTAAATATGTATTTTCTTAAGTGAGTAGGCTTTAAAAGTAACTAAGGTTGGCAAATGAAAGGATCAGAAGACTGAAATTAGACTGATAGATATCAATCCACTCAAAGTAGAGAAAGATTAAAAAGCTGAATGATAAGACACTTGATAGGGTACTTGATTACTTGTAAGTGGTCAATGTGGATTCTCTACCCATCATACCCCCATGGTACCCAAGCCCTGACAGGAGTGATCCCTAAGTGCAGAACCAGCAGTAAGTCATGAGCACTACTGAGTGTGAGACTGTCCTCTCTACTTCTAAAAAATCAGAAATAATATTAAAAGTGTCACAAAATTTGGAGAAAAACATGAATTCAAAGATTCTAGAATCTCACCTAAATTGAAATTAAACCATACCTCTTAACGTATCATAGAAATCACTCTTTTTTCTTTTCTCTCTCTGTCTCTCTCTTTCTCTCTCTCATACACAATCCTTGAAAAATGATAAATGACAAATTACATATAGTTGAGAAAAGATATGAATGATGTTTACTCTTAGAACAATATTGAGTCTAGTAGACAGTGAAATGACCTTTATATTTCTGAGAGGAAAAAAATCAAGATTCTACTGGTAGTAAATATAAACTTCAAAAATGAAAGTGAATCTAATATTTCCTAGTACTGCTGTAACGAATTAGAACATACTCAGAGACTATGACTATATAAATTTTTCGTGTTTTACTTCTAAAGGTCAGATGTCTTTTTACCACATCCTAGTCAACACTGGTTGTCTCCAGTATATTTTAATAGATGCCATTCTCATTGGTGTGTGAGACTTATTGTTTTGATTTGTGTTTACCTGTTGTTAAATCACAATGAACACTGTGTCATATTAACTATCCATATATCCTCTTTCAGGAAGTATCTGTTCATCTCCCAAGTTTGATGGGGCTGTTGGTCTTATTTTCTTTTGAGTTTTGTACAGTTTTACGCATCTTGAATATTATTAGTCCTTTATTTTACAAATGCTGTGCAAATATTTTCTTCCATTCACTAAGGTATCTTTTTATTTTCCGCCTGAGTTTCCTTTTCCATTCAAAACTTTTTAGTTTGTTGCATTGTTACAGATTTTTTATTATTATCTTTTACTTTGGAGTCAAATCATCAAAAATATTTCTATTATCCATATTCCGGAGAGTTTTATTTTTATACCAGTTACTGAACAGTTTAGATTGCTATATATTTAAAATTCTTTTTAGAGTCAAAAGATATTACATCTACTTATATTTTTTCTTATACTTGCCATGGCTATTCAGGGAGTTTTATGATTCCATAACAAATTTTAATAGAGTTTATTCTAGGTAATTCAAAAATTAAAAATTGTCCTCAGAATTTTGATGGGAATTGCTGTAATTCTATATACTGCTTTGGTTTGAATTGTTATTTTGACAATGGCTGTCTTTCAATCCATGAAAATGGACTATTTTTCCATTTCCTGGTGTTTCTTTCAATAGTGATATGCTTTTAAAAACATATCTTTCAGATCCTTTGTTACTAGCACTTATTGTTTTTAAATACTATTTTATTTTTATATTTTACAATTTTTTTTATTAGTGAGACACCATGAGGTACAGTTATAGACTTACAAATTTTTGTGCTTGGGTTTCAGTTATACAATGATCAAGTACCCATTCTCAAACTTTTCCAGGAAATTTAAAAAACAGAAATTCTCCCAAACAGTTTCTATGAAACCAGTATCTCCATAATACCAAAAAGAAACAAAGACACCACAAAAACAGAAAACTCCAAGCCTATATCCTTGATGAACACGGATGCAAAGATTCTCAACAAAATACTAGCTAGCAAATAGAATTCAACAACTCATCAAAAAGATCATACACCATAACTAAGTGGGATTCATCCTGGGGATGCAAGGATGGCTTAACGTTCGGAAATCAATCATCATAATCTATAATATCAACAAAAGAAAAGATAAAAATTATATTATCATATCAATAGATGCAGAGAAAGCATTTGACAAGATCCAGCACCCCTTTATGATGAAAACCCTCGCCAAATTGGGGAAAGAGAGGACTTTCCTCAATATAGTAAAAGGCATCTACCACAAGCCTGGAGCAATAGCACAGCGGGTAGGGCATTTGCCTTGCACGCGGCCAACATGGCCGACCCGAGTTCGATTCCTCCGCCCCTCTCGGAGAGCCCGGCAAGCTACCGAGAGTATTCGATATGCCAGACACAGTAACAACAAAGTCTCCAATGGAGACGTTACTGGGCCCGCTCGAGCAAATCGATGATCAACGGGAGGGCCTTTACCTTTACCTTACCTTACCACAAGCCTACCGCAAGCACCATCCTCAATGGGGAAAAACTAAGAGCCTTCCCGTTAAGATCAGGGATGAGACAAGGATGCCCACTCTCTCCACTACTGTTCAATATAGTACTGGAAGTACTTGCAATTGCGATTAGGCAAGAAAAATATATTAAGGGCATCCAAGTAGGAAAGGAATAAATCAAGCTCTCACTATTCGCACATGATATGATACTATACTTAGAGAACCCTAAAACCTCTACCAAGAAACTCCTAGAAACAATTAATCTGTATAGTAAAGTTGCAGGCTATAAAATCAATACCCAAAAATCCATGACTTTCCTATATGCAAATAGTGAGAGAGAAGAAAACGACATAAAAAAACAATCCCGTTCAAAACTGTGCCCCAGAAATTCAACTACCTAGGAATTAGCTTAACTAAAGAAGTAAAGGACCTATACAAAGAAAACTACAAAACGCTGCTTCAGGAAATAAAAGAGGACACAAGGAAATGGAAAAATATCCCCTGTTCATGGATCGGGAGAATTAAATACTATTTTAAATGAAGTTGTTTTATTTCTCTTCTATTTCACAGTTTCATAAATGTTGATTAATTTGCACATGATAAATAATATTTTCATCCTTGGGATGAGTACCACTTGGTCATGATGTATGATATTTTTAATATAATGTTGGATTCAGTTCACTAAGATTTTGCTACAGACCTTTGCATTAATGTTGATCACTTGTTCACTTGACATCCCATTACTCATCGATTTGCTCGAGCAGGTGCCAGTAATGTCTCCATTCATCCCTGTCACATGCTAGCGTAGCCTAATGGCATCTGCTTGTTCTAGGAACACAAAGAGCCTCAAACTGATTGTTTAGGGTCTTTAATGTTTATCAGGGATCTTTGGTCTGTGATTTTCTTTGTTAGTGTTATCAGTGTCAGCTTTTGCTTGTATTAGGGTGATGTTGGCTTTGTGAATGTTACTAGGAAGAGATCCTGTTTGTTTAAGAGTTTGGAAGAGTTTGAGAAGTATCAGTAGTGAATACTAGTGAATCCACCTAGTCCAAGGTTTGATCTTGGAGAGATCTTCACTGTTTTAATTTCTTTACTTGTGATTGACTTGATTGGATTTTCAACTTCCTCCATATTCGATCTTGGTAGCTTGTATTATAAGATATAAAATATATATTAAGAGAACAGGAAATGGCCCAAAGCAGTAAACGCTGAGAGTTGTTCTACAGAACTAGACTAAACTTACCAAGGGTGTTTGGGGGGCAGATAAAAGGGCACCTTGAGATTTTGGTAGAGGAAAGCAAACATTTTGGTGGTGATTATGTGTTGGAACATTGTATGCCCCAAACTCAATCGTTTATAATTTTATAAATCGCGATGCATCAATATAAGTTGGTAAAAAATATTTCCCTTCTAGTATTTCCAAATTTTTTTCTGTTGTATCATCTGTCTCCCTTCCCTTTATGACCTTCTCAGACATTTTCTTTTGCTGTTTCCTAAATTTGGTAATTTTTGCTTCATTTGAATCCAAATTGTTATTCAAACATAATTATAAACATTAACATTTTTATTAATTTACTTCAGGCATTTTTATGCTTTTTTACTGTTCATTGTAGGTTTCTGCTTTCCAGAGTTGACTGCTATATTTTAATTTTGTCCATATATTCTTCATATACTTTGTTTATTTAATTATTTGTATTTCAAAGACATGTTGTATGTTATCCTCAATAACTCAATCATTTAATGAATCTATTTTTATCCATTATTATTTATGATTACTTGAACAGAAGTCCAATTTTATTTACTTTAGTATACATGGTATATCTGTCACACTTTAGAATTTGTGCATAAATTATAGCGAGATTCAAATAACAGTATCTTGTACTTGAAATTTTTTAAATAAATTTTCTCTTAGAAAGTTAGGGTAAGGGCAATATATACTAGTATATCTTGCAATTTTACTAAAATTTATTTTTCCTAGGTCAGTATCTAATATTAGAACAAAGTCTTAAACTCTCTTAAAAGGGAATAGTGGCCATAATAAAACATGTAAATTTGAAGGTATAGTTTTGCATTGTGAATAACAGAGTAAATTTCAAATAAGCCCAGATTGAATTAACATATTTGTCTCTATGATAATGGCTACTATTTCTCTAGATGTATATAAAGCATAAAAAGCAGATATAAAACTTTGGTCATCCTGAGAAATTGAAAGTAAATTCATTACAATTTACGACTTAAGAGACTTCATGATAAGTTATCCAAATTAATTGACTATTAATTCTATAAAATTTAGTAATCTTCGTTCCATTATAATGGACAGCTTTGAAAAAGTTACTTATGAGTTCAGTCATAGTCCTTTTTACTTAGGTTATAGTGTTCTAGATTGTGTTCTGTGTAAATGTATTACAGGCACTAATGGTGAAGTAAAACAAAGTGGAGCAAATTTACATTTCTTTACATAGAAATTATAGAGGCTATAATGGTTAATATGCTTTGAGACTTTGCAAGTTAAAAGATGAAGGGTGCAGTGGGAGCCTGGGAAGATAGAGAGAGACAAAGAGAAATACTGAAAATCCAAACTAATTTGAACATGCTGTTCTGGAACTGCTAACGTTTATTGTGTCATTTATCCTGAAATAGCAATTACATTAAACTTCGCTAGCTTCTTTTCATCCAGATTTGTAAATCATCATGCTTACTTCATGGCTCTTTTCCTCTAAAGAGCTTGCACCTTAATGAAGTTTTGTAGTCCTCAGAGATCGACAATATTTAAAATATTACTTACTAATATTTCCTGCCTTGAAAAGCCTACTAGGGATTTAATTTTATTATTTTTTAAAAATTTTTCGAAAGTGCAGGTGGCCAAATCATTTCTTTTAGAAGTATGCAGATTTCTGCTCCTCAAAGCCTGTTCAGTCAATAAGACTGAATACATATCCATACAAGAAGAGGATGGTATTGAGGCAGAAACTCTTGAAGGACCAAAAGACCAAAATAGACATGTTTTCAACTCCTCTGACATCTGGTACTCAATGTGAAATAGCAATATTGAAAAAAAATTGCTAAAAGATGCTTGCTTCAAAAGTTTGATTCAAATAATTATACATTAGTGTCTAGCAGTATCTCTGATATATTGATGTAGGGAAGATCATTCACTGTGTTCAATTTTACAAAGCAATTCTAAAATAATAATTTATTATACAATGATTTTGACATGATGATTCTTTTAAAAGTAATTTTTGTTCACAACGTGAGGATGTTTAATTCTTAGTCCTGATTTGGAAAACAGGGAACACTTTCTGTAGTTATTGGCCAAAGCATTTTATGTTGCTCAGCTCAATAGGATGCTTGTGAAAATTACTCAGAATTGCAAAACAGTCCAAATATACTATAACAGAAGCATGTAGCTCAGCTTCTTAAATCAAAGCTTAGTCCTAAGAGAAACTTTAAAAAAAATTCTAAGCTGAGGCATCTCTTATCAGTATTAATGCTCTAAGAAACATGCTTTTGGCTGGAAAGTTTAGGGCACTTGGCTTAAATGTGGCCCAAAAGGCTAGATCCCTGTCAGAGCATATGATCTCCTGAGCAGTACCAGGAGTGATTCCTTATTACAGACACAGAACTTGAAACATTGCTAGTTATGCACACACCTCTAAACTGTAACTAGAATAGTGATTTAATTTAGAGAAAATCTGTTAAGATTTCTGGTGTGAGATGATATTTCATTGATTTTACTTTCCCATTTAAAATCAGTGAAGTGCTCTTTTTTCATGTAACTATTGACCGTCTCTCTGACTTAACTCTTGAAAGACTCATGAGTGTCTGCCCACTTTTGAGGTCACGCCCACTTTTGAGGAGTCCACGCCTCTACAGAACCCCGGGTTTGGGATGAGATGGGCGCCGCGATCAGGAGTGAAGAGGGCAGGGCAGACGCTCAAAACTGCTTCTCTTCAGGCATCTCGGGGGACACCTGGGGTCCTGGATTTAAGATGAGATGGGCGCCGCCGTCAGCTCTTCTTATTTTTTGGATGGGGTTGTTTTGTGTTGTTAAGTTTTGCAAGTGCCATATATGTCTTGACTATTAATCATTTGTTGTATGTGTAATGAATAAATCTTTTGTCCCAAGAGATTACTCCATAGCAGGAAGTCTGCATCATGAGCAAAGGGGAGAAGGCAGCTGGAATAGAGAAGGGATCACTAAGAAAATTATGACTGAAGGAATCGGTCAGGATGGGAGATGTGTGCAGAAAGTAGATAAAGGACCAAACATGATAATCTCTCAGTGTCTGTATTGTAACATAATTTCCCCAAAATAGAGAGAGATTATGGGGAATGATGTCTTCCATGGAGGCAGAAGGAGAGTGGGAAAGGGGGGTCTATACTGGGGATATTGGTGGTGGAGAATGTGCACTGGTGGAGGGATGGGTGTTTGATCATTGTTTGATTGTAACCCAAACATGAAAGCTTGTAACTATCTCATGGTGATTCAATAAAAATTTTTAAAAAAGAAATATTTTGTCCCAATTAATAGAACTTTATTCTTCTATTCATCATTTTGTTTGCAGGGCAGAAGTTCCTCAATTTTCTGTAATCCCATTAATTTTTGGTTCTGTTTACTCTATCAACAATATTGAATTATTGAAGATGCCTCTGGAGTTTATATCATGAAGAGTTTTGCATATGCTTTCCTCAATGTAATTTATAAATTCAGGTATAATATTGAGGTCATAAATATATTTTGAGTTAACTTGAGCTCGTAATGCTATATAGGGATCAAAGTATGTGATGTGGCTAAACCATTTTTTTCAACACCATTTACTGGAGACTTCCCTTCCCTCATGAATTTTGAGGTAAGTAGCAGCTGTAAATATACCTAAGGGTTTCTCTCTGGGTTAGCAATTCTATTCCATTTGTCTGATAGACTGTTTTTATTCCAGTACCAGATGATATTTATTATGAAAGCTTTATATTATAGTTTAGATTTAAGGAAAGGAAGCCTCCTATCTCTATTTTTCCCAAGATTGCTTTGACAATTATGGCAGATCTTTTTACTCAATATAAAAAAAAAACCTCTTTTATAACACTTAGTAAAGTCATCTTCCTAAGGGCAGAGCCAGGATAAGCCCTAAACAATAGAGGTATGGCCCCAAACCAAATAAGTTAATATAAATATACACAATGGGCTGCATAAAAATAGTGCAGAGGTTAAGGCACTTGGTTTGCATGCACTGACCCTGGTTCACTTATAAGTTCTCAAACTTTTTTTTGGTTGAAGGGGGAATAAGTTTATCTGTGGTCAGGACTTACTCCTGCCTCTGTGCTAAGGAGTAGCTCCTTGGGGAGCTTGGACCATGTGTGGTGCCAGGGACGATATCATTGTTTTCTGAAGGCAAGGAAAATACTTTCATTCTTGCATTATTATCTCTTCAGTTCCTCCACCAAATTTTAGTAGCATTTGGTCTGTCTTTTTAAAAATACAAGAGGTATTTTATGAGGATTGCATTTAATTTGAGAGTGCTTTTTATAGGATGATTATTTCCACAATGTTAATTCCTCCAATCCTTGAATAGGTAATGTGTTCCCATTTTCTCATGACTTCTACTTCTTCTTATGGTGACTTCTAGTTTTCTTTGTATATGTTTTTGCCTCCTTTGTCAAGCTTATTTCTAGTTATTTAAATTTGGGGGACAAATTGTGCATGATATACATATATATATGTTTTAAATTATTTCTCTTCTACTTCATTCTTTGTATACAGAAATGCCATGGACTTCCGCATGCTGATTTTGTAGCCTACCATTTTATTGCACAAGTTTATTGTTTCTAAGATTTTTAAAACTAATCCTTAGAGTTTTCTTTGTATTATAATGATATCTGCATATAGCAACACTTTAACTTATTCTTTGTCTGTATTATCTCTTTCTCACTTAAGTGCTTGGCAAGAACTTCCAATGTTAAATTGAATAACAGTGATTAAAATGGAAACCCTTGTCTTGTGCATTATCCTAGAAGACAGGGTCTCTGTTTTTCACTTTTGAGTATGAGGTTGACTGTAATTTTGCAGTGTCTATGCTTTCTATCCCCAATTTGTGAGATTTTATCATAAATATTTTAAGTGCTTTCTATGCATCTTTTCATAGAACATATTAATATTTCTTATATTTCTATGGTATATTACACTGACTGATTTAGATATATTAAATCATCTTTGTGTCCATGGCACAAACTCTACCTAATCATGTAATCCATGAGCTTTTTTTTTTTTTTTTTTGGTTTTTGGGTCACACCCGGCTATGCTCAGGGGTTACTTCTGGCTCATGCACCCAGGAATTGCTCCTGGCGGTGCTTGAGGAACCATATGGGATGCTGGGAATCGAACCTGTGTCGGCCATGTTGGCTGCGTGCAAGGCAAATGCCCTACCCTCTGTGCTATCGCTCCAGCCCCAATCCATGAGCTTTTAACTGCACTGTTAAAAGAGATTAACTACTATTTTGTTGAGAATATTTGCATCTATATTTATCAAAGATTTTGTCTTTTAATTTTCTCTTTTAGTGATTTCTTTTTTTTTTTTTTTGGTATCATGCTAATACTCATCTCCTTACACTGTTCAGAGGTATTTCTATTTCTCTGATTTTAGGGAGAGTCTCAGAAATATAGGAAGTAAGAAGAATTAGCTAGTAAATGCATATGTGTCTAAACGTTTGTTTTTAGGAAGATTTTGATTACCCGTTTTCTGTTACTATGTACTATGATCAGGTATTTTGTCTGTTTCCTACTGACTCAGTCCAGGGAATATCTAGGATTCCAAAACTATATCCATTTCTATTCAGTTCTCCAATTCTAATATTTAAAATACAGCAGATTCATTCATTGGTGAGGCTCATCTGAGCATGGTGGTGATCAGGTTCTGGAGGTTTTCAGCTGCTGGGATGAATGAATTTTAAGAGCAAAGTTGACTAGCTCTTTCCATTTCCACTAAAGTTTATCAGAATAAACAGAAGTGGACTCTTTACTACAGCCTACAAGAATAAATTTTTAAAGTGGGTGAAGGTAGGGAGAGAAAGAGTCTTCACAAATAGCTTTAACTGTAAAGAAAAACATACTAGGATAAATCACTCATGTGCATTTTGATTAACGAATAATGAAGTGACTTAAATTTTCTACTCAGTTTCCTTAAAAACCTTGGATATTATAATTAAGGGAAAGAGAGGAATATCCTCTTAAATTAGTGAAGAAATTATATTAAGGAACACACCACTATATTGTTCCTGAATTTAAAAGAAGCTGATGAATGGGTGACACGTGTCTGCCTCTTGACGTTTTGAAAGCAAAACTAGTTAAAGAGGGTCAGCAGATCTCTACAGTGAGAAGAAGAAGAAAAGAAGGCCCTCCCATTGTTCGTCAATTTGCTTGAGCGGGCCCAGTAACGTCTCCATTGGATACTTTGTTGTTACTGTGTTTGGCATATCCAGTACTCTCGGTAGCTTGCCGGGCTCTCCGAGAGGGGCAGAGGAATCGAACTCGGGTCGACCATGTTGGCTGCGTGCAAGGCTAATGCCCTACCACTGTGCTATCGCTCCAGCCCCATTTCCATTGCAAACAAATGTTTTTCATGTGCTGAAATTCATTTGTAAATATGCACTTCTTTGAAATGTGACTGATGGACTCGAGAGCTCTGCATGGGGTGGGGCCAGAGAACGGGGATTTTAAAAAATGTGTTTACCAATTACCAATAAAAAAATATAGCTATTAAGATATGTTGAGGAAAATAATAAATAATGCATTTATTTAAAATTGGTATGTACCCCAAACCCTGAGTTTATAAACCATGGTTAAAAAATTAAGAGTGTTATAGTTTCTAAAAGTAACAAAACCAAATTGAGCTGAAAGATGAATTTTTAATCCTGAGAGTATTGTCTGTTTTACAGAGAATATTTAGATGTTGCTAAAAAAATTTAGTGTTCTTAAATATTTATTTGCACAAGAAATTTAGATGAGTTCAATGATGTTACAAAACACACAAGCACAGTGGGGTTAGTTGCAAAGGATGCTATATCACCTTATTCCCTTAGACTCCTTTGATGGATAACTTTAATCTAAATTCTCTCATTTCTATGAGTGTTAACATTACTTTATATTTGGTTAAAATGATGCAGTAATTTACTATGATACACAAATGCTTATTTTATCTATGTTTTATTTTTCACCCCAAAAGCTATAGCTAATTACTCCTGAAGGAATATAACATAACATTCATGTCCTAGACATATATCTAGTACATTTTGTTTTGCTTTATTAATCTTTAAATTATTTTTATTATTTGCTTTAAATATAATTGTCTTTTTTATGTTATCACTTTAAAGTTTCTTTGTCATTATTACTTTTATTTTTATTTTGTATTGCAGAAATCCAAGATCTTTATAATTTGAGTACAATAAGTCTACTTAGTTTAAGATCCTGTTGGTCATTCTCATCTAATTTGTAACTTTATTAGTTCAAAACACCAACTAAGAAGCTATGGTTGAAAAAGACTTTCATCCAACTTCCATGTCAAGGAAAATGAATTAAAATTTGGATATGTATTGTCAACTATCTAGATAAATTTTTACTGTACTGGCAAATACAATAAAGGAGAAATAGAAGAGACAAGTAAGTGAGCAAGTAAGAAACAATGACAGAAAAAGTATTTTAAAAATGTTATCAAGATTTTGTGGTTTACAACGTTATTAGTAATGGTTACTTGTGGACATAATTACAATACCATACCCATCACCAGTGTATACCCCTCACTTTCATGGATCCCTAGCACCCCAACCCCAAACTCAGTTGTGTAGCTTAATTCTCCCATCATTCTCCCTTGCATTTGGATATTTGTCGCTTCCTTGTTGTGTTGCTGTAAATTGCATGCTTTTATTGTTTCTTAGATTTGCTTAGCATTCTATTGGGTATACATACCACAACTTCTTGATCTGTTTACCTGCAGTTGGGCGCTTGGGTTGTTTCTATACAGTGGCTATTGTAGTAAGTGCAAGTGATGAACATAGATGTGCATATATTCTCCGAATTTAATGCTTTGGGAGCTAGAAAATTAGTATAGTGGGTAGCTCATTTCCTTGCTTGCAGTCAGCTCTGGTTGGATCTATGGTATCCAATATGGTTCTCTAAGCACTGCTAGGAGTGATTCCTGAGTGGAAAACCAGGACTAACCTCTTAGCATTGCTGGGTGTGCCTCTTCCAAAAGACAAAACAAATCAATCTATCCAAATTAATTTTTTAAAATTATTTATTTTAATTTTATATTTAAAATTGTTATGGAATTATTGAATGTTATATTTTTAAAATATACTTGTATTAGGTAATGTTGGTTACATGAAAGTTTAAATGCATTACCACACCTGTGTCCATAAACAAAACTTCAACATCCCTTCATCAATCGACTAGACTCTATGTCACACTCTTCTCCCTTGGAAACCTTAATTTTTGTTTGATATCTAAGAATTTCTTTTCAATACACATTACATTGTATATTCCTTTAATATGTTTTATATCATCCTCTAAGTTAAATTATTTAATTAAAATATGCTTTTCTACATCTGATTTATTTCTCTTAGCAGGTCTTCCCTCTAATTCCATTCTTGTAAAATAGGTAAATTTTAATTTTATACTGAGGCCGCTCGAGCAAATTGATGAACAACGGGAGGACAGTCACAGTGACAGTGACTGAGGAATATTCATTCTATTGTGTAAATGCAATGCATTTTCTTTATCCACTCACTTCTCAGTGGGCACTGGGATTATTTTCATATCTTGGCTATTGTAAATAGTGCTACAAGTGAACATAGATAAACATATATATTTTCTAGTCCTTTTGAAATCTTTGTTTTTTTAAAAAAATTGTCTTTAATTAGATATTGTGATTTACAATATTATTGATGAGACTTTTGTATCATTCCAGTACCATACCCATCACCAGGTATTTGAAGACCACAGTTTACATTAAATTTTTACTCAATAAAATATTGCTAAGAAGGAAGTTTCTATTCATGTTCCAGTTTAGATCAAATGTTTAAAGGAAATGCAAGTAAATTAATAACAAGTGCATGGACATTAAGCAGGCCAGAGTAGAAGTACAACTTAATCAACTTCCACACACTCATTTGTGTTGAGGACAACCTGCCTTGTCTCTCTCCTCTTCAGTGTCAGAATATCATTATTAGCTGCATGGGGAGCCTAGATAAAACCTTTGTAACCTGTAACTTGAAGAAATTTTATATATGACATCAAATGAATGAACTATGTAATGGAATAGAAGAGAAATTGGTCATTATTAGAATAAAAGATTTTATTCTGTAAAAGGACGTATCAGGGGGATTTGGTGGTGCCAGCAGGTCAATCTGTACTGTGAGGTGAGTGCATCACCATCAGATAATGTGATGGCATCGTCAGACTTTCAAATACCCCAAAATTGCTGCTGTGCCTTTCGCCAGACCCCAAAAACTTGGGGCAAAGTTTACCAAGAAAGTAAATGACCAAAAATTAGGTATGTGGGAGAAACACCCACAAACCACCTCCAGCTCAGCTATATAATTGGAGTCATAGCCTCTCTGCTTCCTGATTGAACTGCTTAATGGCCATGATCCCAGAGACTCAGAAACAAATCTCAGAACTCAAAGGTTTTTGGCAGAAATGTGTCCTGTTCCTGCAGTAGGTTACTGGCACTGGGCCACTCCAGGTGGGAATAGGTTTCGTGCCTTGGCCTGTTCCCCCTGGCGGCCCAGTGACCGCCATCCTCCAGAGGCCACAGGACAGTCAGGTTTGGGCGTGCAGTGATGAGACAGACATGCAGGGCCTCACAGATGGGGGTGGAACCGGCTCTTTCCTCCCCATCCCAATGAGACCCCGAGTCACCACCTACCAATGGCCTCTCTGGCTCTTGATCAAGCTGATTAATGACAATGATCCCAGAAACTCAGAAACAAATCTCAAAACCCTGTGGCTTTTGGCAGAAATACGTCTGGACCACATACAAGGTGGCTGCCGCCTCAGAGCTTATTGGAAAGCCAGGTATGAGCCGGCAGTGATGGGTCTCATGGGAAGGGGGATGGTACCAGCTCGTCTTTCATGCCCTACCAAGGTCACAAGTTGTCCCACATGAGCAGCTCTCCGGCACAACCGTGGCTTCAGAGGCAAAATAACTTAGTCCAGAGCCCGACAGCTTGGGGCAGAAAAGTGAATGGACCAAGCGTTAAGCTACGGTGCCATGCCTCCCCGGGAGGGAAAGGGTGTTGCTCCCTTCTGCCTTCCCCCCCCCCTGCCCCCCAGGAGCAAGGTGACTGCCACCTCAGAGCTTATTGGAAAGCCAGGTATGAGCCAGTAGTGACAGGGCAACTGCAGTCTCATGGGAAGAAGGGTGGTACCCTCTCATCCTTCATGCCATACCGAGGTCACGAATTGCCCCCCATGAGTGACACTTTGGCACAGCCATAACATCAGACCCACAGAAACCAATCTCGTAATTATCTAGCTCTTTGCAGAAATCCAAAATCATTATATGATTCTCATAATCAACTATAGAAAAAAGTATTTCACAATGCCTTTTCAGCAATTCTGATTGTTTGGGGGGTGGAATTCTAAACAATAATGGTGCATCTTTTGTCAAAATAATGAATGTAATCAATGTAGAGAAAAGTTCAGTAGAAATCATCTGCCTCACAGGCATTGGGAGGGGTGGAAGGGCAGAATATTGGGGTTATTGTTGATGAAAAATGAGTACTGGTGAAGGGAAAGGTGTTTGATCATTGTATGACTGACACTTGAACCTGAAGGCTTTGTAACTTTTCCCACAGTGATTCAATAAATAAATATAAGAAGGGGGAAAAGGGCCGTGTCGTGAGATTAAAGAGATAAACTATAAAATCAGATAAAATATTTACATACTATATATTTTTAAAGTGTTTTTAACCAAAAATATTTAAACAAATCTTAAAATCTAACACCAATAAGAATATTGGGTGGCAGACGTGAAGAAATATTTTACTAAAAAGTATATGTGGCAAGAAAATATTGTATATTAAAGTACTGAGATCACTATTTGATGAAAATGAAGACTGCCATGCTGTTTTTTTGGACGGGAAACAAAGTGGATCTGAGGAGGAACTTTCTCAGCTTGTTGATTGGGTTTGTGTCATTCCTCTCAGGTTGGCTATCAAAGCCAGGCTACTTCACTGACAACGTGCATTCCAGTTCATTGAGCTTTCACTTCATCACCTGTCACATAATTTCATAATTCTAAAGTTAGAAGTAATAATAATATAAAATGCACAGAAAATGTGCCCACCATACATTGCTTTCAAGAATATAAAATTATTACTGACTATACAGAAAATTGTTTGTCAGTTTATTAAAAGCTAAATTACATTTGCCATATGAGCAGGCAATCTCCCTTTTACTTAACCCAATGAAATAACAGTTTCCTCTAAAAAAAACTTGCCAATAATTGCTATCGATAGCTTGAATATTAAAATAAATAGCTTGAATAGCTTAAAAACTAGAAGTAAAATAATGTTTTCTCAATAGGTAAGTAGCTAAGCGAAGCAGGGCTCATATAGCATAGAATCCAACTACTCAGTAATAGTAAAGAACGCAATTGCTATATGAAACACCCTGGAAAAGATCTCAAGGATGTTAATATTGACTGAAAATTTCGTCTCAAAAAAAAGTATATGACATATAATAGCATTTATACAGAACTCTCACCGTGATAAGACTAGAGTCATGAAAAATAGATTAATGCTTTCTAAGCATTAGAAATGATTACAACTTGGATTGCATGTAACTCTAAAGATATGGTAAGAGGGAGATTTCTGTTTGTTTGTTTTTATTGCTTTGGGGTCACACCTCTAGCTTCTCAGGATTTATTCTTGCCTCTATGCTCAGGGATCACTCTTGACAGGCTCGGAGGATCATACGGAGTGCTGGAGAGCAAAAGTGAGTGGGCCCAATAGAAGGCAAGATTCTTACATGCTACACTTTCTCTCTTGGCCCCAAAAGGGAGATTTTTATGTAAACAAAATGTTTTATGTCTTGGTTGTATCAGTAATTATATGAAGTTATACATAAATAGCAGTATTAGAAAGACACCAAAATGTTGCTCCAGTGTCAATTTACCTTTTCAAATAGTGTACTATAATTATACCTCTTGTCATTATAATGAAGGGATGGAGCGATAGCACAGCGGCAGGGCATTTGCCTTGCACGCGGCCAACATGGCCGACCCGAGTTCGATTCCTCCGCCCCTCTCGGGGAGCCCGGCAAGCTACCGAGAGTATTCGATATGCCAGACACAGTAACAACAAAGTCTCCAATGGAGACGTTACTGGGCCCGCTCGAGCAAATCGACGATCAACGGGAGGGCCTTTTATTTTTATTATTTATAATGAAGAGTACATCAGGTGTTTCCATACAACTTTTGCCGTGTCCTGTAAATCTAAATTTCTTGGTCCTGAGAGACAAAATGGGGGTTCAGATATTTCTTTGCATGTCACAGGCCTTTTATTCCATTTCTCTCATTGCACATTTTACCTGACCACTGTTGGTCGTGATCTCTGAGCACAGAGCTGGAAGCTAAGTCCTGAGTAGCACTGAGCATAGCCCAAATCTTTACCCCCCAAAAATCATTTCAAAGTAAAAAAAAAAAATAAAGGCAAAATCAGCTGTTAAACATTTTTATTGAAGGTAAAAGAGCTGATACATGAAAAGCAAGCATATATCCACTGTAGCTCTGTAGCACTGTCCTCCTGTTGTTCATCGATTTGCTCTAGCGGACACCAGTAATGTCTCCACTGTGAGACTTGTTACTGTTTTTGGCATGTCAATACACCACGGGGATATGCCAGGCTCTGCCATGTGGGCGGGATACTCTCAGTAGCTTGCCAGGATCTTCTAGAGGGACGGAGGAATCATATTCAGGATAGGAAGTATAAATAGGGGTCTTTGGCACTGCAATAAGTAAATTTTTTTAAGTTAAACTTTCAATCTCCAAGTTGATAATTTTAAATCACAGTATCTTCAAAAATTGAAATTTTTAATTTACAAATTTTAGTTTACAAATTTTAGTTTACAAATTTAGTTAACAAATAGTTTAAAAGATGCTTTTCAAATACAAATAAGCAAATCATATATTCACTACAATTTTTTACTTGATACTTGATTTCTATCTGTATTTAATTTCAAAGAAATATAATTTGCAGAACTGAAAAACTATTTTTAAGATATAATTACAACCTTCTTGTCTTCTCAGATTAAATCAACCAATGATTTTAGTTACTGTAATCTTGTTAGATCTTTTAAAATTATTATCTATACAACAAATTTATTCTTCAAAGTTAAATTTGAAAGGGAGGATGGTTGCTGTTTAATATCTCTTAATGTACCTTGCTGGTATAATTGATAAGAGTTTGCCCTTTCCAAATTACATTCAACATGCCTTCTATTTCTATTCTCTTTTCCCATTGAGTCAAGTTTTAGTGGTGGAAGTTACTAAATAAATGCTATATTTAGTTTCATTAAATATGTCATAATTTAATTTCCAATGTGTTTTGAAAAGAAAATGTCATTTATATGCCTTTAAGTACAAAAAAAAGATTTAAAGTATTTTATCAAATGATTAGCAAATTTTGGTTAAATAGAATTTTTAAGTAACATTTTCAATTCAGTATTTGTATCTCTTGAAATGCATATCATTATGTTTATACTTAATAAAAATTGAAAATAGAAAATTGAATAATATACACCTTTTATAATAGTCAATATTTTTTATTAATTAAGCATATCTGTTGTCAAGTTTCCCTTTAAATATCACCTTATTAGACTGATGTTTTAAGGAAATTATTTTAAAATTAGGTAGTTGGGATTTTATATAAGCTAAATCATTAATAATAAAAGTATAATAAATAACATAAAATGTATCCAAAATTACTTGATAAATTTTCAAATATTTTCAGAAATTGTGGATACCATTATATTCAGTTATCGCACTGTTCAAGCTTACATATAGATCTATATGACGTTATTTATATTTTAGTTTTATTCCATCACTCACAGATATCACTACTGAATGTCAGAACCTAATATTGTTCAGGTTTGTTATTAAATGATGTACATTCTCTTCCACGTGGACTGATTTTCTACCTGATTGTGGCTCTGGGAGTAACATACTATAAATGGGTATCTATTAAGTTTTATTGACTATTCATAACAGTGTATAATAACCAGCTGGATTCTGTAAACCGCTCAGTGGGTGATCAACTATATTTTTCATCAACTCTGTAAATATCTATGTTTTTATATCAGGTTAACTGATAAAAATCATTATCCAAAAGTTGTACAATTTATTTCTCTAAGCCAAAGTTTGAGAAGTACAGAAAATCAAAGAAACAATGCATGACCTTAATTTTGAGACTTTCAAAATGAATAGATTGGTTTTGAAAGATGAGATATTGGAATATATTTCCAGTTTAAATTGCCGATATAAATTAAGACATATTACCTTCTTTACCTACTATTGTGAACAAGAATGGAAGAATCTTTATTTGCTCCATTGTTCAGGCATTTATAAAAAAAAAAAAACAACCTCTTTGTACATAACTTCAGTTCACAAAGTGGGGGAGTACACAACACAGTGTTTGGTAGCTGAGAACCATCTCCCTGTCTTCTCCAGAAGAGAAATGAAGAGACAGGAAACCACAGACTGATGGTAAAAATACTCAGTTTAATGAAGAGAAGTTAGCATACTTATAGAACTTCTGAAGGGGTTCGAGGTGCAGGACCGCATGTAGATTGATTGAATGTTTAAAGTGTTTTGGAGGAAGGAATTCTCTTGAGGTCTCTAAGAGATTACTGCTGTCTCCCAAGGACATTTATATTGCTTTTCTCTTCCCCTTAAGTTGTACATATGAAATAATTAAGTTTAATTCTTATTAATATTTGCAGTTATTTAGATGAACATTGTAAGTGATATAGGTTCCAAATCTTAGTTCTCTGAGAGCAAGCAAAGCTTTTACTGTAAATCCTTGACTGAGTCCTCAGTCCATTTCAGCTTGTCCTTGTCTATGGAAGTCCTATTAAGTCACAAGAGCTTGCATCAAGATCTTGTTTTTATGCTTTCTATACTGCCCCATTTTGATGCCAGGGTAGCTTTGCTATTCACCTGGGGTCCATCCCAGTATACAATGGAACCTCCCTTTTGGGGTATTAGGAACTTTAGCTTGGTGAATTCTGCTTCACAAAGATAGGAAGAGCCAACATCGAAGGATCAAACAGTGACGTTGCTATGAACGCTGGCTGCCACATGCCAGTTATCCCCTGGCAACTTTTCTAACACCTCCTGCTTAAAACCCCAAACGTCAGAAGGATCATGAGGCCCCGCTTTCATGATCTGTATTTGTACTGAAAATCAAGATCAAGCGAGCTTTTGCCCTTCTGCTCCATATGAGGTTTCTGTCCTCCCTGAGCTCGCCTTAAGACACCTGAATTACCGTTTGACAGGTGTACCAACCCAGTCAAAGTCCCCACCTGGCACTGTCCCCGGAGCCAGTCGCATCTGTCCGGCATGCACTCGGGAGCTTGGTGCCAGAAGTGAGAGCCCCTTGGGGCTCGCCCCCTGCCTCACCGGGTCAGTGAAAAAAACGATCAGAGTGGCTGAGCAATAGCACAGCGGGCAGGGCATTTGCCTTGTACACAGTCAACCTGAATTTGATTCCTCCGCCCCTCTCTGAGAGCCCGGCAAGCTACCGAGAGTATCTCACCCGTAGGTCAAAGCCTGGCAAGCTACCCATGACATAGTCGATATGCCAAAAACAGTAATAACAAGTCTCACAATTTTTTGTAAGACGTATCTCGTGCTCTCTCCAGCAAATCTATGAACAACAGGAGGACAGTGCTGCTACAGTGCTACAGGAACTTAAGCAATTGAAGCCTGAGTCAAGTAATTATGATGAATGCCCAGGAGTAGATATGTTTCAGAGTCCATCAGCTCCCAAGTATTAGGATCATAGCATTAAAGCTCTTTCTGTGTTTAAGTGAAGAACGTTGCTCTGTGGAAAAATATAGGGGAAATAGAAAAGCAGGTAATTCACTTTAAATACTAAGTCCAGTGTCACCTAAGTTTTGGCTTATAGGTAACCAAGAATGACTTTGGGAATTGTGACAAGAGGAAAAACACAAAGAAAATGTTAAAGATAAAATAAAGAGATTAGGGTGCTCACACGAGCACTGTAAGCTTCCCTGGCAGCAGGAAAAGAGGCAATTCACTGATGAAACTTTAAATCACTTAGGGTTAATATTCAACATATAAGTGCCAAGAGACAAGTGCGCTGTTAGAATAAAAATCTCAAAATGGTAAAATCATAGCTCTAATCAATAGTTAATTGAACATATTTTTTAAAATTTATTTAATTCAGTAATTGAGAGAATTAGTAATGTATTACAACATGTTGCAAAGAGAGTTTGACTAGATTTGCTACGACTACTACTAGAAAGTATTCATTCCATTGTTGTGAACACTAGTCACTATTATAAATTAGTTTTACAATTGAAATGGATATGGACCATATCAAAGACAATTTAAATGTGGTTATATAGAATCAGATAATTATGAGAGTGTATACTACTTAATGTTTCATTTTATTGAAACAGTAACATGCAATTTCTTTCTAATTTATTAAACCTAACCATTTATCTCTAAAATTTTATCTATTTTGTTCAGTATTCATATTCTTAGGGCATAGAATTGTATTCTGTTCTTTGTAAGTTATTAATATTTATTGAACAATTGTGTAAAAGTTGGGATTACTCAATAATACCTCTCTAAAGTAAGATAGAACACAGAGAAGAATTAGAATGCAGAAATCATCTTAACTATGAAATACGTGATGTCTTACATATTAAGTATATTGAAGTATATTGTTGTTTACTTAATTTTGTTTGTTTGGGAACATGACCTGTAGTTCTCAAGGGCTCCTGCAAGCTCAGGCTACTGGACAATGCTTGGCAGACCACGTAGTGCCAGACCTTCTGCCCCCTTCTATACAAATCATGTGTTCCGGCCCACTGAGCTACCTCTGTAACTCCACACTAGGAATTGCAGTAATATGAATATGAATGTTAGATTAAATAATTCAAGATTTGATCTTTTAGCCATTATTTCGTTATCTGTGTATTTTAGCTTAAGAAAGCTCATTGAATTCATGACTTGTATTATACTAACAATGATAATCCTGATCAGAAATTATCCATCTACGCTCACTCACTCCTTTCTTTTCTCTAAATTTCAGAACCATTGAGGTCACAGCCTTCATTTTATTTTGTTTTTTTTTTCGTGACCACACCTACCAGTGCTCAGAATTTACTATAAGCTAAGGGTCTATTTGGGGTGCCAGAGATGGAACTGGGTCAGTCACATGCAAGCAAACATCCTACCTGGTGTATGACTTCTTTGACTCCAGGTCACAACCTTTCAAATAGGTAAAGGTAAAGGTAAAGGTAAAGGTAAAGACCCTCCCGTTGATCGTCGATTTGCTCGAGCGGGCCCAGTAACGTCTCCATTGGAGACTTTGTTGTTACTGTGTCTGGCATATTGAATACTCTCGGTAGCTTGCCGGGCTCTCCGAGAGGGGCGGAGGAATCGAACTCGGGTCGGCCATGTTGGCCGCTTGTAAGGCGAACGCCCTACCTGCTGCGCTATCGCTCCAGCCCCAAATAGGCATGTTATTTTATTAGAACACATTTACGTTAGATATTTTTACTTTTGGAGCCTTGCACAGCAGTGTTCAGGACCGTCTCCTGTGATTATTGAGTGTTCAAAGTAGAGATAGCATTCTTCTTTTTATTTATACAAATATTTCATAGTTAATCACAAATGATATTTATCTCACCATATAGTTTCAGGGTTCATGTCTGAGTTCATCATGTCAACCAAAACCTTCCATGGTAACTCACAATTCCAAAAGGCTGAATCTAAACGTTGGACATGGGAGTCTCCCGATGGACGGTTCCACAATGAAATAGACCACATCATATTCAATCGGCGGTTTTGCCTAACCGATGTTGCTGTTGTCCCAAAATTCCAAACGGGATCAGACCACCGTCTTCTTCGTGCAAAATTCTACCTCACAGAACGAGGAGAAAAGAATGCAAGGTTTAAGAAGAAGACTCCCAGAACAACCACCAACTGGGAACTCTTTGGCTCTGTTGCAGCAACATGGGAAGATGCCGTCATTGACAACATTGATGAGGAATACGATCGAATGATTCAGCACCTCCATGATTGTGCAAGGAATGCCAAGAGAGAGATAACCACAAAAAACCGTCTTTCTTCGAACACTCTTGAACTTATTCGCCAACGTGGCGTGGCACGTGCCTCAGGCAACCACAAGCAAACGTCCGAACTGGCAAAACAGTGCAGAAAAGCCATCAAGGATGACCTCAAAAACAGGAGAGCAGCAGTACTGGTAGATGCAGCAGAAGCTGGGAAAAACATTCGTAATGCCCGCCTGTCCTTCACCAACTACAAAACCAAGATGACTGCCCTCCGACATCATGATGGATCTATCACATCTTCCAGAAGGGCAATGGAGAAGATTATTCATGACTTCTACTCAGATCTCTTTAATAGCCACATCCACTTGCCCACATACCACATACCACATGATGGATATGTCGTTCCCAATGTTCTCCCTTCCGAAATCCAACATGCCATCTCGTCGGTAAAGAAACAAAAAGCACCTGGCCCAGACAAGATCAGACCTGAACACCTGAAGAACTTACCATCAGTACTCATCAATACATAGCTCGACTCTTCACACGCTACCTGTCTGAATGCAAGGTCCCATCCCAATGGAAAACCAGCAAGACTGTACTACTATACAAGAAAGGAGACATCCACGACATTGGCAACTATCGCCCAATCTGCCTATTGTCTCTCATCTACAAACTATTCACTCGAGTCATCCTGAATAGGATTAGCAGAACACTAGATGAAGGACAACCATGTGAACAAGCTGGATTCCGAAAAGGATTCAGTACCATCGACCATATCCACACAATAACCAAGCTCATTGAGGTATCTCGGGAGTTCAAGATGCCGCTCTGTCTAACGTTCATTGATTTAAAGAAGGCCTTTGATTCTGTTGAGACGGAAGCGGTCATGGAAGCCCTAGCCAATCAGGGCGTACAAACTCAATACATCAGGATCCTTCGTGAGCTCTATTGCGGATTCACTACCAAGATCTCACCATTCTACAAAGAAGTAATCATCCATATCAAGAGAGGGGTTCAGCAGGGTGATACCATTTCACCAAAACTCTTCAGTGCCACCCTCGAGAACATCATGCGACGACTAGAATGGGAAAACATGGGAGTGAAGATAGATGGTCGGCAACTACACCACCTCCGCTTTGCTGATGACATCGTTCTAATAACACCAAACATCAGCCAAGCGGCACAAATGCTTGCGGACTTTGACCGTGAGTGTGGAAAGGTCGGACTACAGCTGAATCTTACGAAGACAATGTTTATGAGAAACAGCCTTGTTCCTGACGCTCCATTCGCTCTCAACGGAACCACCATCTCCGAATGCAACAGTTATATATACTTAGGTCGAGAAATCAACATGATGAATGACCTGGCACCTGAGTTACGCAGGAGGAAGAGAGCGGCTTGGAATGCCTTCAAGAGCATTGAAGAAATAACTAAAAGGACAAAGAACCTCCCTCCAACTACGAGCACATCTCTTTGATTCCACTATTCTTCCTGCATTAACATATGCCTCAGAGACCTGGACCCTACGAAAACAGGATGAGAACACTATTCGGGTCTCTCAAAGAGGAATCGAAAGAACTATGCTTGGAATATCACGATTCACTCAAATGAGAGATAGAATCCGGAGTTCTGATCTTCGTCAACGCTCAAGAATCAGGGACGCTGTCTCATTTGCCAAGACATCAAAAATCAGATGGGCTGGACATGTAATGAGGTTTACAGACAACCGCTGGACTAGAGCCATTACTGATTGGATTCCACGAGACATCAAAAGATCACGTGGACGCCCACCTATAAGATGGTCAGACTTCTTCGTCAAGACCCTAAATGATCGGTTCGAGGCTCTACATGTTCCTAAAACGAACAGATACCATTGGGCTACGCTAGCACGCAACCGGGATGAATGGAGACGTTACTGGCACCCGCTCGAATAAATCGATGAATAACGGGGATTAAGTGATTAAGTGATTAAGTGATAGTTTCAGGGATACAGTATGATTGTATGCAGCATGCCCTCTAATAACATCATTGCTCTCATAATATTATCAATGAAAAAAAAAAGATACCACCAACACTTATCGAAGCAAACTTGAGGTTTTGTTTTCATCACGTGCCCTTTTGCTTAAAATTTCAATTACTAAAGAACTTGAGAACTTACTTAAGGACACACTACAAAATGATCACCATTTTAAATGTTTTTCACGTTTTTTTACTCAGAGAAATCAGAACAATAAAAGATCAAGAGAAAAAGAAAATATTTTTCTCATTACAAATCAGTTGAAATTATTTTCATTTGCATTATGCATTTGAAGAGTCAGTTTTTAACGGAGTGTCTAAAAGGCAAAATTCGAATAAGTGAATACCTATACAATATGCACTTGACATCAAATTCTACCAAAGAAAATGCCCAGTTATATGTGATTGATGTAGATACATAAAAGTGGTACTTGAAAGTAAATTTTTCCAAAGAAGACATTCTATTTGTATTTCTATAGATGAGTGGCACAGGAAATTGAGCTTAAAGGACATATATATATATATATATACATATATATATGAAGCACGCACCCTAGTATTGAGCTTTATTCACAACTTGAATGCATTTAAAAATATATAGCATAATGCTTTGTGGTTGACATTTTTCATATTATGCATATTTCATTTCTCAGAATCTTTATTTGATGATCCAATTAATTATTTAAATTCATCTGTGGTAAAGAGTAATATACCAAAAAAACTGTCTAAAAGTATATGTTTTATCTATATTTTTAAGTAATTTTTGTTATGTTTCAGGTGGTAGTATATTAGTCACTATGTCATAATGTTACATTTTGGAGAGAATTTTTTAAATATTACTAATATAAACTGAAATAGTTAATAGTTGCTGAGTAAATATAGCAGATAGAGGTTTTCAAAATGAAAACATAATTTTACTTAATTCAAGTAAAATAAATTCTTAAAATACGTATTTTTATGTGGAGAAGAAAATAGAAATTTTTACTCAGACCTGAAGATGATATCTCTCATTTGTAAAATATGAAGAACAGTTTTTACATTTGATCATCAAGAGCACTTAAAATTCACAATAAAATACCAAACAACCTCACAAAGAGATTTTTTAAAAGACTATAAAATAAGTCACAGATTGATTTTTATAAAAGCATTTTCCTGTAGAATCAATAGATGCATAAAGAAATAGAAGACAATTGATTTTAGTGTATGAAAAGGGAGTTTATGAGAATCACAGTGTCCAGCTGCAGCATATCAATACTTCTTTGTGCAGTATTGCAGAAGCTTGGGTGTCAAATGAAATTCTTTTGGAATCTTAAATTAATCAAGAGTATTGCATTCTATTCCCAATTTGCATTATCTATTAACTTAAAATTTGAATTTTAGAATAGATAAATTGGATTTTGAGAAAGAATAAAGAGATATCATTTGTTCAAACTCCTGGGTTCTTGGTGTATGATATATCTTTTAAAACAATATTTGAGGGCTAGAGCGATGGTAAAGTATTTAGGCAAGCTGAGTTAGAACCTGGCACCTCTTACCCGGTCCCTTGAGCCTAGTCAAAAGTGATCTCTGAGTACAGAGCCAGGAGTAAGCCCTGAGCACTGCTGAATGTGACACTTCCCTCCCTCCAAAAAATAATTAAATAAATAGAGTAATATATGAGGACCAGAGAGTTAGTATGTGGGTAAAGGCATATGTTCTCTCAAGCATCACTAAGTGCATCGCTGGAGGTCCCCAAACACTGCTGTGTAACCCAGAAGGTCGCAGTACTGCCAGGTTGCTTCAGACAACCTAGGGTCTGATAGCATTGCGTCCTTGTTCCCTGACATTGAACTGCTGCTCCAGGAATCACTGGAATAGGCCCTGGGGCTCGTGAGCACAGATTTTATAAAAATCTGTAAAATAAAATAAAAATAAAATACAAAATGATATTTGAAATGTGGTTATAGTTCAAGGAATGTTATATAACTATTTCGTTGTGCAATATATGGTCTAAATTAATTTGAACAGCGGTAGGGCATTCGCCTTACAAGCGGCCAACATGGCCGACCCGAGTTCGATTCCTCCGCCCCTCTCGGAGAGCCCAGCAAGCTACCGAGAGTATTCGATATGCCAGACACAGTAACAACAAAGTCTCCAATGGAGACGTTACTGGGCCCGCTCGAGCAAATCGATGATCAACGGGAGGGCCTTTACTTTACTTTACTTACTTAAAATATGAACAAATTCTAGGACATTTGCAGAAGTTAACATATGAAAAGCATCTTAATTTTTATTTTGAGAAATAGCGTCTGCATTTTTTTTTTCTGGAACATTCATGGTAATTGGGAGGCATTTTTCTGGTTTTCTGACACTACAGAGTCAGGGATCAACTAAAGTCAGCTGAGTACAAAATAATTTCCTTATTCCTGCATTATTCTCTATGGTTGCACATATTTCATTATATCTAAAATATTTTACTAATTAAAATTTTAAATATTGCTTTAAACTTATTTTCTTATTTCATACTTTCTGTGGTGTTGTATCTAAACATATCTATGCTTGTTTTCTAATTTAATCAATTTACTATGAAACTTTTTCATATTTCATTTGGTCCATTTGATTGTTTTCCTGATCTTACTTAGTAGTTTTAATTTAAAAATATTTTATAACAATTCTATGGCTTAGGGCTGGAGCAATAGTACAGTGGATAGAGCATTTGCCTTGCACGTGGCTGACCCAAGTTCAATCCCCGGCATCCCATATGGTCCCCAAGCAGCACCAGGAGTAATTCCTGGTGTGCAGAGCCAGGAGTAGTTCCTGAGCATCACTGGGTGTGACCCAAAAACAATTCTATGGCTTATTCTTTATTTGTGATAAGTTCGAAGTTTTGTATTTAATATTTTTATGCTTTTGTTACTGGTATTCTTGCGAGGTTGTGTAATTCATCAGTTGTTATTTTTGTAGTCATTTTATTTAATCACTATTTATATATGTCCATTTCCCATAAATTAGACCAAATATTTGGAAAGAATGAAGAGATTCCTATTTCAAAAACACTTTTTCTCTTTGTGGCCATTGAGTCACTTTTGTAACTAGGAAGGAAATATTAGAGTGAAAGGGAAAGTTTTAGTTATCTTGCTTAGTTTTATACTATCTTATCAACACCCCTTTTCAATTTCCAGTTCATCAGTCAGTTTTAAATGATCACATCTTCTTTACTTTAATAATTCACTCTCACCAAATAGAGCTAGTCTAAGATAGCACCCATTTTTAAATCCTCTCTCTGGACTTATTACTTCCATTTTTTTTTCTTCTGGTGATAATAGCTTTTGATAAAGTTTCATACCAGCTTTCATCTACTCTTTCTGTTATGAGTGTTTTTCTACGACTACTTTTGCTATTACTGTTTATTCACAATAAAACATGAAAACTCACTAAATTTTGTACTTTTTAATCTAATTGTATTCTACTGCTGAGTAATTTTTCCCATTCATAATCACGGTCCTCCCGTTGTTCATTGATTTGCTCGAGCGGGCCCAGTAATGTCTCCATCATGAGACTTGTTGTTACTGTGTTTGGCATATCGAATACGTCACGGGTAGCTTGCCAGGCTCTGCCGTGAGGGCGAGATACTCTTCGTAGCTTACAGGGCTCTCCGAGAGGGGCAGAGGATTTGAATTTGGGTCGGCCATGTTGGTTGCTTGTAAGGCAAACACCCTACAACTGTGCTATCGCTCCAGCCATTCAGAATAAAAACAAATTTTCCTTGGCATAACTTGTGGTTTTAGGCATATATTCACATTTATACTACCTAGAAGACAATTTTACTGATTTCACTAATAATCATTTTGTACTTATCCTATAATAATCCTATAATACTTATCCTACAATGTTTCACCTACTATATAGTCTTTCTCTGCTCTGTTCTCCCTTTTTTAATTCTCATATTTAATTACTTTCTCTTCTCTCTATATCCACTTTCACTACATTTAATAACTTACACAAAAGTTATTTATTATTTTATTTATTCATTTCATTTACAGATTAAGTTCATTCATTTAAAACAAAATTTGAAAAATTAAGAAAAATAAAATTATTTTCTCTCTTTTTATTTTTTGGAAATTAGCACTGGGCTTCTTGATTTTCTTAACCATAGAATTTATCTATTAAAAATAAGTTATCATGGGCTCCTCCACCCCCAAGCACCACACTTTTCCCACAGAACCGGACACCCTCCAGCGGGGGACACCTGCCACAGCTCCACTGGACTCCCCATCGCCCCTCCTCCATTCGAGAATCCTAGGTGGGAGTGACCCTGGGACGGAATGGGGGTGTGGCCACTGCGTGGGGCGTGGCCTCACAGAAGTGGGCGTGGCCTTCTCCTGAGCAGGTGGTCATGCACCTGCAGCCGTTATATTTCCCAATCTCAGCACTCAGGACTTTCATCCCACACTTTGTTGCCTAATATCGACCAAAAATTTCTGACCACCTCTACTACAATACAACAACATCCCACTCACCAACTCCATTTCTAACAAAAGACCAGTATGAAATAAGCTATACAAGCTCAATACTAAAAAATCCCGAATCCTCAACCAAGGTTGTTCACAATTATGCTCTCTTCGTTAAAGAAACCTGGGACGAAATGCAGAGGGTGTTCAAGGATCTACTCAAAGAATCAATGGAAGAGATATCCAGAAAACTAAAAGAAGAAATTAAAGAAACAATAGAACAGATAATCGAGAAAATACAGGAAGAAATGAAAGCAGAAATAAAAAAGCTACAAAAAGAAGTGTCACAAATAAAGGATTCAGTAGATGAAATTAAAACGTCAGTAAGTGCCCTTAGCAATAGGATAAGTGCAGCTGAAGAGAGGATTAGTGAGCTGGAAGATGAGCAAAAGAAATCCCATAGGGAACAACAAGCAATAGGAAAAGACCTCAAAACGGCTCTAAGGAGAATCAGAGACCTAGGGGTTGACGCCAAGAGGAACAACATTAGAATCATTGAAGTACCAGAAGGACAGGGAGACAACCCCAAAGAAAAAGCTACAGTCAAAGAAATCATTGCTGAAAAGTTCTCAGAGTTAAGGAATGCAGACATCCAAATCCAAGGAGCCAGAAGGGTACCAGCTAAAAGAGACCCCAGAAAAACCACTCCAAGGCATATCATAGTCAGAACGATGGGTGCTGTGGACAGAGACACAATATTACAAGCAGCAAGGTCAAAGAAGGAAATTACATACCCTTAGATACACAGCAGACCTATCAGAGGAAACCGTCCAAGCCCGAAGGCAATGGTGGGACATAGTGAAAAAACTCAATGAAATGAACGCCTCACCAAGAATACTCTATCCAGCTAAACTCTCACTCAAATTCAATGGAACAATACACCACTTTCTAGATAAACCACAGTTCAGGAACTTCATAGACTCAAAACCAAATCTAAAAGAAGGACTAAATGGGCTCCTGTAAGATAAGAAGGAAACCACATATAAACATAACTAACTCCTATGGAAATATGGCACAAAACCCCATGACAATAATCTCCCTTAATGTCAATGGTCTAAATGTACCTACCAAGAGACACAGAGTGGCAAAATGGATCCAGAAACTGAAACCAACATTCTGCTGTCTACAAGAAACTCCTCTGAACAATCAGCAAACACAGACTCAAAGTTAAAGGATGGAAAACAATCCTGCAAGCAAACAGCTCCCTCAGAAAAGCAGGGTGGCCATACTAGTATCCGACAACATTAATTTCAGGCTGAAGAAGATTAGAAGGGACAGCAAAGGCCATTTTCTATTCATCAAGGATACATACAACAGGAAGAAATCACACTCTTAAATGTATACGCACCTAATGAAAGAACAGCTAGATACTTATAACAACTGCTAACAGATTTTAAGAAGGACATTACTAGCAACACAATAGTAGTTGGAGACTTCAACATCACCTATTCGCAGATGATATGATACTATACTTAGAGAATCCTAAAACCTCTACCAAGAAACTACTAGAAATGATAGACTTGCACAGTAAAGTTGCAGGCTATAAAATCAACACCCAAAAGTTCATGGCTTTCCTATACGTGAATAGTGAGAAGGAAGAAAAAGACATGAAGAAAACAATTCCATTTACAATTGTACGCCAGAAAATCAACTACCTAGGAATTAATTTAACTAAGGAAGTAAAGGACCTGTACAAAGAAAAGTAAAAAACGCTGCTTCTGGAAACAAAAGAGGACACGAGGAAATGGAAAAATATCCCCTGTTCATGGACCAGGAGACTTAATATTGTCAAAGGGGCAATACTTCCCAAAGCACTGTACAAATTCAATGTGATCCCTATAAGGATACCCAAGACATTCTTCAAAGAAATGGAGCAAACACTCCTAAAATTTACATGGAACAATAATCCCCCACGAATAGCTAAAGCAATTCTTGGGAAAAAGAAAATGGGAGGAGGTAACCAACCTAACTTTAAACTCTTCTACAAAGCAGTAATAATTAAAACAGCATACTCCTGGAACAAAGGCAGAGCTGCAGACCTATGGAACAGGGTTGAATATACGACATCTCCCCTCAAACATATGATCATCTAATCTTTGATAAAGGAGCAAGAAATGTGAATTGGAGTAAGGAAAAGCTTTTTAACAAATAGTGCTGGCAAAACTGGACAACTACATGCAAAAAACTGAGCTTATATCTCTGCCTAACACCATGTACAAAAGTAAGATCAAAATGGATAAAAGGCTCAACATCAGACCGGAATCCATAAGGTACATTGAAGACAAAGTTGACAAAACACTCCATGACATTGAAGCTAATAGTATCTTCAATGATGTCATGCCACTGGCCAAGCAAGTGAAAACAGAGATAGACAAATGGTATTATCTTAAACCAAGAAGCTTCTGCACCTCAAAAGAAGCAGTGACCAAAATACATAAACAGTATACAGAGTGGGAAAGGATATTTTCCAAATACAGATCTGACAAGGGGTTGATATCCAGGATAAACAAAGTACTGTTCGAACTCCACAAGTAGAAAACATCCAACCCCATCAAAAAGTGGGGCAATGAAATGAACAAAGAATTTCTCAAATAAGAAATCCGAATGACTAAAAGGCTCATGAGAAAATACTCTACATCATTAATCATCAGGGAGATGCAGATCAAAACCACAATGAGATATCATTTCACACCTCAGAGACTGGCCCACATTCAAAAGAACAAAAGCAACATGTGTTGGCTTGGATGTGGTGAGAAAGGGACCCTCCTTCACTGCTGGTGGGAATACTGACTGGTTGAACCCTTTTGGAAAACAGTATGGACAATTCTCAAAAAATTAGAAATTGATCTCCCATTTGACCCAGCAATACCACTCCTGGGAGTATACCGCAGAGAGGCAAAAAAGTATGGTGGAAGTGACATCTGCACTTGTTTGTTCATTGCAGCACTGTTTACAATAGCTAGAACATGGAAAAAACCTGAGTGCCCGAGAACACATGACTGGTTAAAGAAACTTTGGTACATCTATACAATGGAGTTCTATGTAGCAGTTAGAAAAAATGAAGTAATGAAATTTACATACATGTGGTACTACTTGGAAAATATCATGCTAAGTGAAATGAGTCAGAAAGAGAGGGACAGACGTAGAAAGATTGTATTTATCTGGGTAACGTAAAGTAACAAAATAAGAGACTAACACCCAAGAACAGATGTGATAAATATCAGGTCGTTCACTCCATGGCTTAGAGGCCAGCCACACACTCTAGGGGCAAAGGCAGCTCAGATAGAGAAGGGAGTACCAAATAAAGGGTGCTGGGAAGATCCGCCCAGGATGGGAGATGCATGCTGAAAGTGTCTATAGACAGAACATAATTGCCACCCAATGTCTCTTCTGCAGACCACGGCACCCAAAAGGAGAGATAGAACAAAATTGAGTGCCCTGCCACAGAGGCAGGGTGGGATGGTTGAGGGGGGATGGGAGGGATACTGGGACTGGTGGGGGTGGAGAATGGGCACTGGTGGTGAGATGGGTACTCGATCATTGTATAACTGAAACCCAAGCCCAACAACTTGTAAGTCTACAACTGTACCTCATGGTGTTTCACTAATAAAACAAAAAGTTATTTAAAAAAAATTAAAATTCAAAAAAAAATAAGTTATCATGGTGTTAGGTGGCGGTCGAAGCCTCTTTTTTTGCATGTGGTTATGCCAGCACCATTTGTTGAAGAGGCTTTCCTTGCTCCACTTCACATTTCTTGCTCCCTTATCAAATATTAGTTGTTCATACATTTGGAGTTCTATGTACGGATATTCCTCCCTGTTCCATTGGTCTGTGGCCCGGCCTTTGTTCCAGTACCATGCTGTTTTAATTATTTCTGCTTTTTGGGAGAGTTTGAGGTTGGAAGGGTAATGCCTCCCCACGTCTTTTTCCCAAGAATTGATTTAGCTTCCGTGGGCATTTGTTGTTCGATATAAATTTCAGGAGTGTTTGATCTATTTCTTTGAAGAATTTCATGGGTATCCTTATAGGGATCACATTGAATCTGTATAAGACTTTGGGAAGTATTGCCATTTTGACAATGTTCATTCCTCCTATCCATGAGCAGGGGATATGTTTCCATTTCCTCACTTCCTCTTTTATTTCCTGGAGTAGCATTTTGTAGTTTTCACTGTAGAGGTCCTTTCTCTCTTTAGTTAGGCTGATTCCGAGGTATTTGATTTTCTGGGGCACGATTGTGAACGAGACTGTTTTTTTCATGTCACTTTCTTTTGTCTCATTATTTGAGTATAGGAATGCCATGGATTTGGGGGCATTAATTTTATAGCCTGCCACTTTACTGTACAAGTCTATTGTTTCTAGGAGTTCCTTGGTAGAGGATTTAGGATTCTCGAGATATAGTACCAAATCATCTGCGAATAGTGAGAGCTTGATTTCTTCATTTCCTATCTGTATGCTTTTAATGTCTTTTTCTTGCCTAATCACTATTGCAACTAATTCCAGTATTATATTGAACAGAAGTGGTGATAGAATGAATCCTTGTCTTTTCCCTGATCTTAGAGGAAAAGCCCTTAATTTTTCCCCATTGAGAATAACGCTTGCCATGGCTTTGTTATAGATGGCTTTGTCTATCTTGAAGTACCTTCAAAACCCATTTTGGTGAGAGTTTTCATCATTCATCATTCACCTACCAGGTTTTTCAGGTTTGATATTTCCATTTCTACCTTTCCTCATTTCTACCTTCAAATCCTCTTGTCTTTTATTGGCATTGCTTTCCATTGTTTCTTTTAGATCTCTAAGCATCCTCAGTAGCTCCCTTCTAAATTCCTTGTCAGAGAGGTTGTCTAACACTGCAATACTTTTGGTGTCTTCTGGGCTAGCCTTTTCAATAAGAAAGCTTGGTGGGCTTTTCGTTGCTTTACCATTGTGACCAGTGTGGTTTAGAACTTCACGTTCACTGTTACTATTCTGCTTGAGATGCAGAATGAATTGAGATGGGCTTAATGAATTATTGGCTAATGTGTTTCTGGTAGTTAAGCTAACTTAGTGAAGGTTTTATCTAAAAGGGTTATTTATGGTTCCTATGGGATATGTAGTGGTAGAATAACTTTGCAGCCACAGCTTCAGAAAGGGGCCCTGGTGCTGGGAGGGTACCTGTTTGAATGAGGAGAAAGTGCCCGGAATGGTTCAGCTTTGTTTCCTCGCGGTGTGCCTCAGTTCCCATCCCGAGCAGACCAAGGGTGAAAACTGGCTGTTCTCAGGGGATCTACTTAGCTGTGCAGGCCCAGAAAGGGGCCCTGGAGCCAGGACATCTGCACTTCTATGTTAACTGCTGCACTATTCAGAACAGCCAAAATCTGGAAAAAAGCGAGTGCCCAAGAACAGACGACTGGTTAAAGAAACTTTGGTACAACTACACAATGGAGTACTATGTAGCTGTTAGAAAAGATGAAGTCATGAAATTTACATACGAGTGGTACTACATGGAAAGTATCACGCTAAGCAAAATGAGTCAGAAAGAGAGAAATAGACATAAAAAGATTGCATTTATCTGGGGAAAATAAAGAAACAAAATAGGAGAATAACACCCAAGAATGGCCGAGATAAGTACCAGGAGGTTCACGCCATGGCTTGGAAGACTGCCACACATGCTAGGGGAAAAGGCAGCTCAGATAGAAAAGGGAGCACCAGATAAAGGGTGTTGGGAGAATCCTCACAAGATGGGAGATGCATGCTGGAAGTAGACTGTATACCGAACACAATTGCCACTCAATGCCTCTTGTGCAAACCACAGCACCCAAAAGGAGAGAGAACAAAAGGGAAAGCCCTGCCACAAAGGTGAAGGGGGGGCGGCGGGATGGTGGGGTTAGGGGTGGGTGGGAGTGATACTGGGATCATTAGTCATGGAGAATGGGCACTGGTGGATAGATGGGTATCTCTATCATTGTGTAATTGAAACCCAAACACAAAAATTTGTAAGTCTACAACTGTACCTCATGGTATTTCACTAATAAAAATTTTTAAAAATATGTTACCATGACTTTCACAGCTTACAGACGTGAAAACTAAAGCCTATAACCTTAAGCAATTTATCCCAAGTAAGTTGCAAATCAGCGTTAAATCTATGCAAGTTTGTCTCTACTCTAGCCATTCTGAAATATTGCATATCTTTAGCTATTCATCAAGTCCTCTTCTTCAGCACACAACTATGCCTTATATCAAGACTAGTTGGAAAAGTAGTAAACAAAAACTAAAAACTTTTGAATGGAATATTGAATGTATTTTCCCCTTCTATTTTGGAATAATTATATTATTGAGCATGATTGACAACAGAAGTGAGTTGCCACCCAGAAACACATAAACGACAAATTTGAAAAGAGATCTTCATATAGCCAATTTAGAAATTACAGAATCAACATGACAGCATTAAAATAATAATAATAAATTCACCATTTGTTTTAAATATAGGTAAGAACATTATAAAAACAATATCTACATCTAAATATTAGTGTGGTTCTCCTTTACCAAAGAAGTTTTGGGACCAGTAATTCTTTATTAGGTCAGTGGTTTCAAGTGCTGGTCTGCAGAAATTTCATCCTCACCAGCAATAAAAGTTATTAAAGCTTGATGCATGTTCTCCTGGATAAACTTTTTATTTTCTATTTAAATTTTAAAGATAACTACATAAAATAGTATAGATTATGTATATTTGGCCTTGCCTATTTTTCTCTGTAAAGTATTTCTCCTTACTAGCCACAAAAAAAATTGAAAATCACTCCTGTAGGTATTATGGATCTTACCTATTCCTCCCGTTAAGTATGTGACATGTGACAAAATATAACCATTTCACTTAAATAGTATTTGTGTCAGTGAAATTAACGCTAAATCTTCTGGTAAACTTACAGAAGTTCTTTTATCTGAAAAAGTTACTTATTTTGGCCTTTGTGTTCTCTTAGTGACACTGGATTACCTGAAACTGTACAATGATGAAAACTATAGTTTCCTTCCTTTTATAAAAAATATCTGTTCTAATTTGATTATATCTGACAGTCACTTAACCATTACTCCTGACATTTTCACTTTATCATGAAAAACTTCTCTCCAGTTTTTACAACAGCCAGTAACTGATATTTCTGTTCAGAATCTCATGTCTAACAGTTCATGAGCTGTTCTTGATCAATTGTCAGTGTGTATCACACCCTTTCTGTAAGAAATGTCCAAGAAAAAAAATGCTCCATTATAGAAACCAAAACAACAAACCCATACTTTAATCTTTTTTTGTGTTATTGAGTAAAGTTTAGTATTTATACATTGGTAGCACTGTCTTCTCATTGTTCATCAATTTGCTCTAGTGGGCACCAGTAACGTCTCCATTGTGAGACTTGTTGTTACTGTGTTTGGCATATCGAATATGCCGGCGCTTACCAGGCTTTGCCGTGCAGACGAGATACTCTTGGTAACTTGCCAGGTTCTCCAAGAGGGGCACAGGAATCGAACCGGGGTCAGCTCGGCTTGGCCATGTGCAAGGAAAATGCCCTACCCGCTGTGCTATTGCTCGCCAAATATATTGTGAACATATTTGTACTTGTTTTTTTCAAAAAAGTGTTAATTTTTTTAGAAATTTGTGTTTCTTAAAAGTGTTTCTACAGCAGTCTAACATTGAAGAATTATAAATTTTGAAATTAGAATTGTGAATTTTTATAATTATTTTCTCTGGATGGATCCTATATTCAAAATATATCAATCTACATTGATTAATATTATTCTATTTAAACAATTCAATATCATATAGTCCCCAATTAAATATTCTGAACAGTATCAAGTGTAGTGTCATGAAAATAAACTGATACATTTTCAGGCAAAGTCAAGAAATTAGCATTTTACTTTGATGTATAATCTTATCTCTGATCTTCAGCAAATATTTAAAAAACTTGGCAAGAATGCAGAGAACTTAGTAAGGCAATTCATCAATCATATTGTGGCCCGATAGATACTGGTTGGGGAGGGAGATGGTTTGGACCTCACCATGGAAGGGAGATGCTTTGGACCACATCAGAACGACACCAGTAACTCTGAGAGCTACTCCAGTATCTATGTTTGAGATTTGCTCCTGGCAGTGCTAGGTACCACATGATACCAAGGTTTAAACCCATTCAGTCGCATGAAATTCAGGCATCTTAATTCCTGTATTATATGTATGAACTGAAACAACTATTTTAAATTAAAATTTAACATTTCTGTTTTCATGCCACTTTCCATTCTTCAAAAATTGTAGCATATTTCCACTAAGTTTTTAAATTAAACAGGTTCTGTAATGATCAGCTCACTTTAAGTTGGATTAAATATCTAATTTGTTGAATCCTTACCTTTGGTGTTTTTAAAGTCTCTGAATTTGAAGGAGCAAGATTTAACTACATGACATTAAGTAGATAACAAAGTATTCGAGCAAAATGAAAGTGTGAAGGATTTTACTTCCTTAGGCCAGGGGCTTATCTTTTGGAGCATGTGGGGTCCCTGGTGTGGCACAAAAACATTTGATTTCACTTGCTTCAAAAAGAAATACTTCTGTATAAATGGACCATGTAGCAATTTGATCATTTAGCATTGAGGGGCCACTTTAAGCCAGAGTAATACACCCAAGAGAGTCATGGTTTCCACCAAAAAAATCACAATAGGTACATGCGGTAGTTTCAGGCACCAGAGGGAACAACTTCTTCACTGAGAAAAAACTTAAAATGAACTAGTATGTTTCTCAAAGAGCAAAATATCTCCTTAGAATGAACAAGTAAGTTGTTTTTGCTGAAAGCACAGTTTCCTCTAAAGTATTATGGAGAGCTGACCTACTTCTGCTTTTTTGTATTAAATCTTCTATATCTTAACCTCAATGAGATTATGAGAAGTATTTCTGAAATTTAAAAAGAAAAAATTTTATTATTTAGACTTGCTATAATTTATTTTTAAAGTCATGAGTCTACTGTAAAGAATATTACAGAGCTGCTGGAGAGAGAGGACAGGGATTAAGGCTAGTGGTGATTCCAGTTCAATTCCCCCATAGGAAATTTCCTTCAGAAAATGGACTTTTTGAAAAGACAATATCTAAGAGGTATAATATTACATATTCTGGATTTATTATATAGCAGGTAAGGTACATCTTTACTGACCAGAGGATTTTAAGTTTCCTTCTCACCACAGGAATTTCCATTTATCGTCCTCTTTTTAATTTACTTAGTTTTATTTTTTTCTTTTTTATAATTTTATTTATTGGATCACCATGAGAGCAGTTACAAAGCTTTCGGGTCTAAGTCTCAGTCATACAATGAAACACCCGTACCTTCACCAGTGGCTGTTCTCCACCACCAAAAGCCCCAGTATAGACCCCATCCCACACCCTCCCACTACCTGTGGGACAGATGATTTCCACATTATTCTCTCTCTACTTTGATCACATTCAATATTTTGACACCAGACCCACCATTATTATTTGAGATTTTACCCCAACACTGAGATCTGCCCAAAACGCAACAGTCGACAATTTGTTTTCTATTGCTGGTTATGAATAACATACAATGTTGTGCGACTGCAGTAGTGGCCACACAATTTTGGAATTTCGAAATTTTAACACTTAAATCTGGAGGAATTTCTGCCAAAACTGGCTGGGTTCTGAGATTTGTTCCTGAGTCTCTTGGATCATAGCCATTAAGCAGCTTGATCAGGAGCCAGAGAGGCTGTTTGTGGGTGGCAACTCAGGGTCTCACTGGGTTGGGGAGGAAAGGGCTGGCTCCACCTCCATCCTGTGAGGCCCCAGGTATCTTGTCTCTAAGGGCACAAACTTGACTGTCCAATAACCTCTGGAGGATATGGCAACCGAGTTGCCAAGGGGGAGCAGGCGGAGGGACATCACCCTTTCCCCTTTGGGGTGGCCCAGTGCCGATAACCTACTGTGGGGACCGGATGCATTTGTGCCAGAAGTCTCTGCTTTCCGAGATTTGTTTCTGAGTCTCTTGGATCATGGCCATTAAGCAGCTTGATCAGGAGCCAGAGAGGCCGTTTGTGGGCAGCAACTCAGGGTGCCATCGGGGTGGGGAAGAAAGGGCAGGCTCTTCCCCCATCCTGTGAGGCCCCGCGCATCTCATCACTGCACGCCCAAACCTGACCAGCCAGTAGCCTCTGGTGGATGGCGGCCACCAACCCATCAGGGGGAACAGTCCAAGGCATGAAACCTATTCCCACTTGGGGTGGCCCCGGCTCCGGTAACCTACTACAGGGACCGGGTGCATTTTTGCCAAAAGCAGCTGTAATTTACTTAGTTTTATTTGTTTATTTATATTTCAGGGTCACATCCAGCAGTGCTCCAGTCTCTTTGATCAGAGATCATTTCCTGCAGGGCTCAGGAAATGGTACATGGTGCCTGAGACATAACTGGCTCTATCTCACGCAAGGCAAGTAACTTACTTGTGCTACTGTTTATGATCCCACAAACACAGGCACTTTTTCAATGTTTAATCATCCCCATATGAAAATTTCTTTTGATTTGCTCGAGCGGGCCCAGTAACGTCTCTATCATGAGACTTGTTGTTACTGTGTTTGACATATCGAATACATCACGGGGAGCTTTCCAGGCTCTGCCATGCGGGCAAGATACTCTCAGTAGCTTGCCGGGCTCTCTGAGAGAGGCGGAGGAATCGAACTCGGGTCGGCTATGTTGGCTGCGTGCAAGGCAAACGCCCTACCACTGTGCTATTGCTCCTATTCCTCTATAATGTTAAATTTAGATATACTCAGGTGCAATGCTCAGATTTCATTATAAAAATATAGTCACAATTAATTACAATACTTCACATATCCCAGGGTTAATTATTTTCTTCCTTTGCAGTTGAGAGGCATTCCTAATAATCAGTGAAATATTATTATCCAATGGATAGTTTTATAGCTTTAACTTTTAATAAAACATAAAATAATTACATATCAGATGATTGCTAGCACCATGGAGTCAATAAAATATGACTGAAAAATCTACTAAGACAAAGAAGAAAGAATTTACAGCAATTCTCTACTTCCTAAATTATTTTTTTTTTGAGCCACACTCAGTAGTGCTCAGAGTCACTTCTGCTAATATTTGGGGGTCTAAATGCAGTCTGGGGGCTTGAAATAGGGTTGGGTTCTTACAAGGCCAGTTTTTGAATATTATCTCTCCTGCCCCCAATCATCTATTTCTACCTAATATGTGAAAAAAAACTTCCTCAGATTTATGAAATATTTTCAGACTTAAATTTGCAATAGTGTATTTTTCTCCTAACTGCAGGCACTTTGTGCATTTAAAAGTTTGTATATAACCTAAAAATCTTAAAATCACATTAGAGATGAAAAGTGTCAATATGTTAAGGGTGATTTAAAATAGGTTATTTGTGATTAGATATATTTGTAATCAGATAATATATATCTCAGACTATATGTATATTGTTAAGACATCAATTCTAAACTTTCATTTTAAAGAATTGTCTTATAATCAAAGATACCTTATAATTAATAAAAGCCTTATTTCTCAATGAGAAAAAGATAATTGTATAATCTATAATGAGTAGAATCTTAAACTTACATGTAATAGAATTGAAATATGGACATAAACTGGACAAGAGACAAATACAGATATCTAGATTTATTGATTATGCATACATCGATGATTATTACCCAGCTCCCTTTTTTTCCATTAAGTAAATTTCTCTCTCAGAAATTTTATTATACACCAATAGCCATCTTTCAGAGACACTAAATTTCTGAGAGGTAATTGCTGATGTATAATAAAATTTATAAAGTGTACAAAGAACATAGTTTTTTGAAGGCATACTTTTAACTCCAAAAATATTGCAGGGCTCTTAATATATAAGAAGAGAAAGAATAATCTGAATCTGAGCACAGAGATGAGTTTTTCCTGTTACTAAGAATTTTAGTTTTACATTAAAAAAGTTGAATGAATTATATTCTTTTAAATTTGCTCTGAATTTCATATTTGATTTAAATAAATAAATTCATGCAGTATCATTTTTTTAAAATGTACAAAATTTTAAATAAAGTAAAAAAACTTAAAGTACAGCATTTTGGAGGATTAGGTAGCTTGTACAATAATAGAACATTTATGTTGCACACAACTGACCGAGGTTTCATCCCTGTGCTATAAATTGTTTCTTGAGCACTACCAGGAATGATCCCTGAGCATAGAACCAGGAGTAGTCTGAGCACTGTTGGGTGCAGTCCCTCACAATAAAAGTATAAAATTTTATTTGATATAATTTTCTAATTTGGGAACAAATTGTAGCATTTACTTATTAGCATATGTGTAAGGATATAGCTATATAAATATTACCTCATTTCTTAATATTTCAAAGGTTTCAGTAAATAAAAATAGTTTGTTAAACAGTAAAGAGTAGGCCAATTCAAGATTTTAAATTGTATCTATAAAAATAAACACTAAGAAAATCAAATTTAGTCTATTTCCATTAAAAAATGTATTGAGACTGCTAATGTTAACCACATATTATAAAATACATTTATTACATTTCTCACATCTTTAAAAGTTTCTACACTTATTTTTAGTGAACCTAGCTCTGACCTTATTCTATATCAATAAAAACATAAGAAGACAAAATATAACACTTTATTTTTCTACGAATGTTAATGTTAAAAAGCAGTTAAGAAGAACAAAAATTTAGTGAAAAAGTTGTCCTCTCACACATATTCTTTCCCAGCTTGATTATAAAACCATCAGTGTATCATTTGGCTGATAATTAATTGTTAACTTTAATCAGGCAAAGGGCTGCTGGAACCAGTGTTTGTATAGAGATAACTCTTTCTACATGTACCCCAACTGCAGAACATATATGATCATGATCAGCATCTCTTTCTCTCCTCCCTCTCTTCCCCTTTGCCCTCCATCCATCTTCTTTCCCCTCCCTCCTTTTTTAAGCAATGACACTACTGAAATATGGAATCTTCTTTTGCTTGTGTTGAAAGAAATCTCCCAAAGAAGTTAGTTCAGTTTGTTTTTCTTAGTATTTGAATTGGCAGCAATGGTCTAATCTGAGCACAGGGCCGTCTTCCCAACCTTTGATGTGCTGTCAGAAGATAAGTTAAATTCCAGGCTCCTTGACATCAGGTTTTAATTTGATATCATGGAAATGAATTGCATACTCAGTACTAGGATAGATAGTGTCTAGAACTGATCATGTGAAGTGGTTGGAGGCACTATTTAAATCAAACAATCAGGGAAATATTATAATTTGTCAGCCTCATTATGTGTCTGGTAGCTTGCCTCATTCATAATAAGTGTTTAAGACATTTCTGATTGGTTATCATGCATTTATTGCCACTGACAATGGTCTCATTCGGTTGTCACGGGTACACAGGGAAAGTCCTGGTTAATGGCATATGGGAGCTGTTTCTTCTGCTACTTAAACATTTAGCAAATCTACATTTAGACACTATTAGAAAACAAAATAATAAGATCAAAATAAAGAGGATATGAATTTTACATAATATTTCATAAATCTCTCACTCTGAACATATTTTATATGAATATCCAAACATATATGTATATGCCAGTGTTTATATAATTTTTTAAAGAATGCCATGCTATTTTAAAAAAATGAAAGGAAACCCTGGAAATTGACATTCAAAGTGAATTTATGCTCAACAACAGTGCAAAGCTATGTTTTAGGAAAAATGAAGAGCATATGTTCCAGATTTCAGCTCTAATTTGCAATGAATTGCTTCAGTAAATCCACTTATATCAGTATTGTTAATCTTAATGGTTACAAGTGACCCACGTTTTAATAATCCAGACCATGAGTTGAGTAAAATACCTTTTTCTAATTAAGAATGTTTGACCACAAGAGGGAGTTCCTTGCCAACTGTTTACTTGTCCTCAACAGATATTACAGACCTGAATTTACAAAGAAAAATACCTCCAAAATGTAGTTTCTTCTGTACGTTTAGACTAAGAAAATGATTATGTATTAAGTTTAGGTCATAATGAATTTTCTGAATGAAAAATAATTTACACTATGAAATTACTGGGCTAACATACTAATCATTTCTTTAAAGGCCATGCTGTTAGAAGTGACTTCCAAATTTTCACGAGCAAAATTACTACGGATCAGTTTGTGAGCAAAATCTGCTTTGACACACAGAGAAACCTGTAAGAACAAAGATAAAATTGAATAACGCTAATTAATTTCTATTAGTAAATATAACTGTATATATTAGTGCACATGTTTTTAATTTGATTAATAAATGAATAAATACATATAGATATAATGTGACTTTCATGCCACAACATTACATAAACATATTTAAAGAAAAATAGTGTTTCAACTAGTAGATTTCTTGCAATAAAATTGAGGCTATTTGCCTCATGAGGAGGTGTATAATATACACAATAATTCAGTATCTGTTACATTAGTAAGCTAAAAATATTTCCTGCCATATAGCAATTTGATTTAAATGTATATGACTCAATATTCCAGTAAAACATATACTGACAGTTTTAAAGACTTATCTGTCTGTACTGTACTGTCCTCCCATTGTTCATCAATTTGCTCAAGCCTGCACCAGTAACATCTCACAACAAATTGTGAGACTTGTTGTTACTGTTTTTTGGCATATCAAATACGTCACAGGTAGCTTGCCAGGCTTTGCCATGTGGGCGAGATACTCTCGGTAGCTTGCTGGGTTCTCCGAGAGGGGTGAAGGAATCGAACTCGGGTCGGCTATGTTGGCTGCATGCAAGGCAAATGCCCTACCCACTGTGCTATCGCTCCAGCCCAAAGACTTATCATTATAATTAATAAGTTCTATAAGTTATCTGATACTGTTCTACACTTCTTTCATTGGGTTAAATATTAGAATTCTTTAAAAACCTACTAATTCATGAATGTGATTCATATTGTAACTGTTTTCAACTTGTTACATCATAAAAATCTATAACCTATTCCCAGCTTCTTTCCTTACCTTATTATCTTTCTCATCAAGAATTGCCTTTAGGGCAAGTCTCATGGGTATTTAGTGAGGGGCATATCAACAACATATATTCCAATAACTAATAAGTGCAATTAATAAGCAGTAAATGTTGTGCTTTCAATGAGATGTATTTGGAGAAAATGACTACCTCTGTCATCTCACGTGTGTTCCTAGTGCGCCTTTATGTCGTTGCCTATAAATATGGGATATAGAAAAGAAAATATCAGTGATTCTTTTTTCTGTTCCCTCCCACCCCCTATGGTTCTTAGAATTGTATTATTTTAAACCATTTTTGACACATCTGACCACATGAAGTCATGCATTTTTAAGAGCTATTCTTTTACAGTAACTTGAACTGACAAGTAAGAAAAGCAGAGTTTTTCAGCGACCTAAAAAGCCATGCAAGTCATTGAAGAGGCTTCCTCACCTTTTCCAACACAAATGTCACGAGAAAGAGAAAATGATAGTGCAGGTTTACCTATATTCAAAAGCAAGAAAACAAGTGGAATTAAATATAGGGGGAATCAAGAGACAAAGTGTAAACATACAGTCATGCCCATGCTAAACTGTAGATGGTACATTTGAACTGCATCCGTTTGGTTGGTGAAATGGTAAGTTCAGCAAGTCAGTGTCCAAAGTCATTCGGATAAAAGGCTGGAGAAATTGAGAATTTCCTCCTCCTTTTTTTCTTCCCTTCAAAAAGTAACTGTGGGACATACTGTGTTACACTTCGTGGGATAGGGGAGTGAGAACTTACTTTGTGCCTCTCTTTCTGCTGCTCTTCCCTTTCTGTCTCCTTAACATCTACATATCTACACATCATACATGTGTTCTTTTTTTGAGGTTAGTAACACTGATCCTCAGGGGATGCATTGAAAATATGCCTAACTTTAAAAATTAGTAAAAACATCTGTGTATTTTGTTTTCCATAGTGTAAAAGATCCAGATGTTTGAAAATATGTTTACTGACGTGTGTAAGTGTGTGTGTGTGTGTGTGTGTGTGTGTGTGTGTGTGTGTGTGCTTGCGTGCGTGTGTGTGTTTAGAGGTCTTTTGCTTCCCTGGTTGAGAAAAAACTCTTGATCTTCACATGGTGTTATTGTGAAGTATATTCTCCTGAATTTATCTAGTAAACATGCAGTACATTTATAATTTGAACATTTTAATTTGGTAAGTCCCTCATAAACTTAATATGTGCATATTTGAAGATGAATTAAGGAATCATGCTAATCACATGAAAGAACTAAAGAACCTCCATATCCCATACTTAAAATTAGCAGAGCATTGAAAAACCAGAGAGGTACATAGCAATGTACTTGTAGAATTATTCCCAACTTTTTCAAAGCCAGGTAAGTCTATGTCCCAAATTCTTAACTTCCCTAGCAGACAGAAGAGGAAAAGGATTTAAGTTTTTATAGTGGCACTAAGATTTAATGCTTCATTGAAGTTTTAAAAAAAATTCAGATTTTTAAAATTTTTTCTTTTAATTTTTTAAAAAATTTTTAGTAGTGAATCACTATGAGGTACAGTTGCAGATTTATAAACTTTGTGCTTGCATTTTGGTCATACAGTGATCGAGCACCCATCCCTCCACTAGTGCCCATTTTCCACCACAAGTGGTCCCAGCATCCCTCCCACCATCCCCACTGCGTTCCCTTCACCCCGCCTCTGTGGCAGGGCATCCCCTTTTGCTCTCTCTCTCTTTCCTTTTGGGTGTTGTGGTTTCCAGTAGAGGTGTTAAGTGGCCATCATGTTCAGTTTATAGTCTATTTTCAGCCCACATCTCCCATACTGAGCGGGCCCTCCTAGCACCCTTTACTTGGTGGTCCCTCCTCTATCTGAGCTGCCTTTTCCCCCAGCATGCATAAATTTTTTTAATTTTATAGTAATATAACTGTTATTGACTTTATATGACATTTTATCCATGATTGACTTTATATTTGACTGATAAATTTGGAGTATTAGTAGTACTATTGATGCCTTTGCTATCACAGTTGTGGTCTTAGCAAATTGCTATTTTGTAAATCATTTTATACACAGCAAAATAAGCGAATTTAATAAATACAAATCTGAAAATAAGAATGGCACACAAAGTTCAGAAAGATAATAGAGCAACAAGGAGCCAGCTTTTATGCAGCCAAACTGGTTTGATCCTGTGCAAAATACCCCATATAATCCCCTGAGCCCTGCCAGGAGTAATTCCTGAGCACAGAGCCACAAGTAAATGCTGAATACTTCTGGGTGTGCCTAAAAAAATATTTACAAGCAAAGAAAGCGTACATTTTTCTAGCAGTGTGTTTCACACAAAATTATTTTTGCGATTTGTTTTGAGGCCAGCCCCTGCTCTTCCAATGGTTTTCAGAGTTTATTCCTGACTCTGCACTCAGGGATCACTCCTGGCAGAGCTCAGGGCACTATAGGGGTACTGTGGATGGAACCCAAGTTGCTTATGTACAAGCAAATGTTCTACCCTTTGCACTCTCTCTCCATCCCCACAAAATAGACTTTTACATGAAAACATATAGAAAATGCCAATAAGCCATTCAAAAAAATGGTTTAAAATATACCAAAACATCCACATGTTGTCTCTGGACTGCGGGCTTCAGCTAATACTGCAAAAAGCTGTCTTTAATAGCTATTGGAAGCTCAGCGGGGTGAGCAAGTCTAGGATTATGGATAATGATACTTGTTGGAACTGCAGGGAGGCAGAAGAGAATGAGATCGGCCTCCTTGAGCTTTGTAAAAGTGTATTGGGAAAAAAGCTTAAATTCAAGAAAACATGAAAGTATATGGTGAAATGTCTAATAATCTAAATATTTATTTTTTATTTGAAGCTGATCTACAACAATGATTGTTAATTTAAATATAGTAAAAAAATACATTGTAAAATCTCTCATATTAGTTCCTTGTTTCTAATTCATCATCTCCATTGTATTTTCCTTACTTTCTTTTTAGTAAATATTGGTGCACTGATATTGATTCCTAAGTGATTTTCCCACACCCAGAACCTTTCCAAACTATTCCAAATGAATTGGGGAAGCTAGTCTGCTGTTCTGACTGTATTTCTTCTTTATTCTGAAACTTAATTTTCGTATTTAACAAATACAAATTTCATATGCTTGCACTTAAATTCTGCCCCAATAAGATACTCAGCCTATTCTCTTTTTAGCTAACACTGTCCCACATGAAGCATTTATTGAACGGATGTGTCTTTTGGGACAGTTGCACCACAGAGATAGCTTCTCTCAGCAGGGAAACCTACCCACTGCCTGAGGAAACCCAGCTACCATTTCAATCCCAAGGCAGTTAGTGTGCAATTTATAAGTCTTTCTCCACATCAGTTATGAAAGGATGCTTTACTATTCATGTCTTGATAGCTCTTCATTTGGGCCACTGATGTAGCACTAATCCGGAATTATAGATACACACATACAGATAAACATGTCAGCCTGCTATAAGCACAAATCATATCATATTTGACCTTACAAAGCTGCTTGCTTGCTACAAAAAAAACTCCAGCATATTATCTGTAAATTGATCAATTTATCAATACTTAAAGTAGTTTGTTGTACAACTATTTGTACAAATAAATGTATAATACAAATTTCTTATTGATATTTATCTGACATGATTTTAATTTCAGTACTGTTACTGTTACTATTGTGCTGATGCTTTCTACTTATCCCTACAACGACCATGAAAAAACATTCTAGGAGATCAGGAGCTGTAAGAAATTGGGGCACAAGTGTGTATTCCTCCTCTTCAGAGATAACCTTGGAATGACAGTCTCTTTAGAACAAATGTCAGCTTTCAACAAAAGCATCTCAGGCTCTCTCTCAAGTTCCAAAAACTAGGCCTTCTCGCCCTTCAGTCTAGATTTGCACCCAAATCCGCTCTTAGTAGTCCTAAGAGGCTATATTAATTTTTTCTGGTCTCTTTCTATACCAATCAAGTGGCTTTTAAATAGATCCTAGCTCTATTTCTTTAAATTTTCCTAGATTGTGTCAGGGCAATAGCATAGCAGGTGCACTTACCTTACGTGTGTCTGAATTTGGTTCCAGAACCATTAGTCACAACCATACGTATTCCTGTTACTATGTATGGTTCCCTGATTACAGCTTGGAATTCCCCCTGAGCACAAAGTCAGGAGTCAGAAGTAAACACTGAGCATAGCCATATGTGGCCATAAAAAATATATATATATATGTCCTACATTAATGGTGCATGTGTTTCTTGAAAGGATCCTGACCAACAGACACATCTACAAATGTGCACAAATTTTGGTACATACGCATTATATAATCTCAAAAAGACAATTGTCAACTGCCATGTTGATTTGCATAAACAAACAAATGACTATATTCTCCCAAAGGAATTGCAGAAACAATATGAATAAATTAAATCACTAATAATTCTATTAAGCTTGTGAACACTGAATTAGATTGTGTTTTTTTAAGTGTGTTTTTTTTTATTTTTTTTTATTAGTGAAACACCATGAGGTACAGTTATAGACTTATAAATTTTTGTGCTTGGGTTTCAGTTATACAATGATCAAGTACCCATCCCTCCACCAGTGCCCATCCTCCACCACCACGGGTCCCAGCATCCCTCCTACCCCCCTTCACTCCCATCCCACCCTGCCTCTGTGGCAGGGCATTCCCCCTTGTTCTCTCTCTCTTCTTTTGGGTACTGTGTTTTGCAAGAGAGGCATTGAGTGACAATCATGTTTGGTCTATAGTCTACTTTCAGCATGCTTCTCCCACAGATTATGGGTTTTTGTTGGTTGTTTTTTTTTTAAATTTTTGTTTTGTGGTCACACTCAGATATGTTCCGAGCTTACTTTTAGCATGACTCATGGGATCATATGCAGTGTACTCTGAACAAGGTAAGTTACATGCAAGGCAAGTACTTTTACCTACTTTACTATGCCTCTGGCTCTGAGGTTTTGTTTTCAAGTATAACTACATAACACAGAATGCATGTGTGTGTGTGTGTGTTGAGTTTTCAGAATATAAAATTGTTGATAGTGATAACCTATGCATTGCACACATCCCTTGTAAATCAATGCTTTTATAAAGTTTTGTTCCAGCTATTCGAGTGTATGCTTCTTAGTCACAACAGCATCTTTAATTTAAAAGTTCTATTTTTACTGTATTAGTGTAGAATTATTTATATTTCAAAAGATTATGTACCTGTAAGAAAAGAAAGATATATAGTTTTTGAAAAAAATTATAATCAACTCATTTGACAATTGTGTGTAATTTTTAGCTTGCTTTATTCATGTGAATGTAGGCTTCCACAATAAAAGATTTCCCTTATAGATACGATATAAAGAAGAATAGTAAGGGAATAATTAATGACCAAAGGCATTGGCAGTGGAGATATTGTGTACTTAACTGAACTTACATGGCAGGTGGGTAAACTATAAAGAGACTTGGGACACTGGGAGAGGGAAGTAGGCACTTTGGGTGTAGTGTCAGAAAAATGCATGCATTTTAAATATAACAGTATTGTCAGTCATAGTACCTCAAAAAAAAGTTTTAAGTGAAAAATACATTTTAAAAAAATCCTGCTCTCACTAGAGATGAGACTGTGGGAAAGTCAATTGCCCTGCATGCAGCTGACTTATGCTCTGTCCTTGGAGACTCCTATGGTTCTTTGAGCACTGATGAGAGAGACCCCTAAGCAGTGTCAGGATCAGTCTCTGAACAGGACTAGGCATGGCAAAATAAATGAATAAAAATCCTATTTTTTCATTAAAAATTGCTTGACAATCTGAAGTTGCTATAGCAATTTGCTATTCATCCATAAGTGGGCAATATTGATCATTATTTTTAAAGTTGTTCTTTAATAAGTGTGCATCATCTTGGGTCTGATAAATACTAAAGAGGCTCTTTATTAATATTTGGTACATAGTTTCTCAAGAGCTTATCAATAAAATACATAATAAAAATTAACTTCAAATAACTTTTTGAAAATCAGCAAATCAGTAAAATAAAATTGCAGAGAGCTTTTCTCCTGAGAGACTACAAAATCAACAAACATAAAATGCTATAATCTAATTTTCTACCTTAAAGCTAAAAAAACTCCGATCCCTATAAATTCTAAACAATCATATTTTTAAAAGAAATAATTGTTAGTGTGCTTAAATGTTTTTTTTGCAACCAAAATGTGGCTGAACCAATTTGAATACAATTTTGTAATTAAAAATTGCTCCCCCTCTGAGAACTTATAGTAATGTTTTATCCAGAAGCAGATTATTGCAACCAAATTATAAACCCCTAAAAAGAAGAGGGGCATTATAAATGGAAACACCCACACAACCTTAAGTACAATATAGCTATGCAAACAGCATTGCTCTAATGACAGTAATCCTGCTTGCTTTAGCTGTATTCATGCAAATGACAATTTAGTACAGATGTGACACACATTTGCATGGTTAATGGCATCATTTTTTTCTCTTTTTTTCTACTCCTCTATAGTATGATCAGCTGTTCTGCTTAACATTACAAATTCTATGTGCTGTTTCTAACATTAGTGGAAACATAAGGCTGGTAGTTTCCTTGTCAGTGATTTAACTAAAACATGCATATGCACAAAAAAAAAGGACGGAAGATGAGGTTGGAAGGGGATAGTTAGTGCCTACCCAAAGGTTCTGGCTATAAGAGCGTCCCTTCCAATAATAACTTAGAAATATTCAGTTTTTAATAGATGAATTAGCTCAATAATTTTTCATTCTTTAGTGAATAATTATAATTTCTATCATCTAAATATCTAGATTATTCTTTATATAACTTCAACCGCATAGTAGATTCCTAACTAGATTTGCGTGGATGATGCTACTATTCCATTTTTAAAGAGTAAAAATATAATTAAAAAATGGCATCCTTTATGAGTTGAAGAAATTGAATATTCAAAACAAAAAAGAGATCAAAGAGAGAATTAATATAAATACAGCATATTCTTGTTATCAAAAATGTGTACTGTTAAAATTGATGTATAAAATGCAACTTCATATTAAGAAACATGCGATTCTGGACAGGAAAACTAGTACATTATGTATTTTGTTTTACATCGTATTCAAGACATAGATGTATTTAAGTGTACATAGAAAAAAAAAAGAGTGAGATAGAATTTTTTTTAAAAGGGAATTAAATGTTTGTTGCTGCTGTTATCATTTGGGTCACACCAGTGGTAACTCCTGGCAGGCTTGGGTGACCATATGTGACCTGGGTATCAAACCCAATGCACTGATACCTTGACCCCAGAGTAAATATTTTTCTATAGTGTACAAAGGGTGTTTTATTAGAATAATACTATTTAAGTTCATTTATTTCATAATTTAATGTAATTAAATGTGATTCCTTTCTTTGAAATACAGATACTTTTCAAATATTATAGTTCTTTAATTATTTTACTTAAATTGATGCATCTATTACTAAAACTAATCTGGAATTAAGTTAATTTTTAATCTCAGTTTAATATTTTCTTGGGCTTTTTTTGGATCATTCTTATATCTTTGTTTTGCTTTACTCTCCACATTAACTGTCATCACAACATACAGCTATTATTTTTCACCCTCCAAATATTTCCAGATATATTTGGAATATAGCAGATTCTCCTATGTGTCAAATGTTTATTATAATCCTTGACTTTGCCAAATGTCCATTTAGTTACTCTATTCATTTTCAAGAGCATTGTATTAAGATATTCACTATCAGACTAGAAAGTTAGGTGCTAAGGTGTTTGCCTTGTATGCTGAATCTGATTTGATATCCAGCACTACATAGAAAGGTTGCTACATAGAAGTTTATTTCTTATATAGTACAGATTAGCAGATAAACTTTAAATTAAAAAATGCATTATTTTTTAACTTAGTACCTCTCCACAAATAAAATATTTAATATATTAAATGTGGATGTAATCTATTGGAAGTAACTATAAAATTTAGACCAATGTATTTGAAGAAGAACTAAGTTAATGAGAAAGTAATTCATGTTCCCTTATAGTAAGGATACTGTCAGGAAACAATTTTTCTCATTAGCTCTATATAACACTGTTACACTGTAACACTATCCTCCCATGTTCATAGATTTGCTGGAGCAGGCACCAGTAATGTCTCAATTGTGAGAATTGTTGTTACTGTTGTTGGCATATCAGATATGCCATGGGGAGCTGCCAGGCTCTGTCATGTGGCAGGGTACTCTCGGTAGCTTGCTGGGCTCTCTGAGAGGGACGGAGGAATTGAACCCCAGTATATTGGGGGTTGAAGCAATAATAACAGTGGTAGGGAGCTAGCCTTGCATATAGCCAAAGCAGGTTGGATCCCCAGCACCTCATAGGATTCCCCAGGCCCACTAGGAATGATTCCTGAGCACAAAGCCAGAAGCAAGTCCTGAGCACTTCCAATCAGGCCCCCAGATCAAATATACATGTTTACATGCACACATACACACACACACACACACACACACACACACACACACACACAAAGTCAACCAAACATCAACCAATATTCCATTAAGTTTTATTGTGACTATCACAACTACTAAAACACTTTAAGAGTTACAAAAGATCAGGTATAACAATATAAAGTAGAACAATGTACTGGAGATATGACATTAATTGATTTCATAGTTTATGTTTTTAATTAACTCTTGTATTTGCTTATGCATATGCATGTTTGTATATTGAAAGGAAATAAGAGTGAGATTTTATATGTGCTATCTCAGTTCAAGCTTAAATTCTGGAAAGATTCCCTTTTCAAAAGTGACGATTTTTTGGGTGTTCCCAAATAAAGAAACTAGACGAATAGAGAGACTTAAAAAATGCAGTTTCCTCATGTTTTGAGCAACCAGTTTGCATAGTTCATTGATTATGTATGCACTTTGTTTTGAGTTGCTAGTCTAAGTTCTACCGTTTAGTACTAATGCTACTTAGTTAATTAATAGTCTGCCATTTACTAAATGTAAAATCTTCACCAAATTATTTAACATACATGTACTTCTATTTTGTATTTGGATGTGGAATCAGTGACAGCATTTTCTAGTGTTGTGTTGTGAACACTGACAAAATCATTCATTAAAAATTTTGAAATGGGTTTTAAAGTTATTTTATCATTAAAATAGGGCTGGAGCGATAGCATAGCGGGTAGGGTGTTTGCCTTGCACGCGGCCAACATGGCCGACCCGAGTTCAATTCCTCCGCCCCTCTCGGAGAGCCCGGCAAGCTACCGAGAGTATCTCGCCCGCACGGCAGAGCCTGGCAAGCTCCCCGTGACGTATTCGATATGCCAGACACAGTAACAACAAAGTCTCCAATGGAGACGTTACTGGGCCTGCTCGAGCAAATCGATGATCAACGGGAGGGCCTTTACCTTACCTTACCTTTACCTTATCATTAAATATCCAATAAAAAGAAAAAATGTTAAAAAGATTTTCTTGGGCCCCCCACAACAGGTACTGCTACCGCACACTCCCCACTCCAATTCAACCTGGTACCCAGAAACCCAACCGCCACCACTGGCCCCCAGGCAGGGGCCCCTCCAGCAGCCTGAGCCACTTCCGCAGGGAGTGCAGGTCCATGTAATCGCCTCCCCCTACCCCAACAGGTCTGTGAACTAGCATCTTGACTTGCTGGGGGCGTGGCCATTGCTGTAGGGGCGTGGTCTCCTTAGCAAGTGGGCGTGGCCTCCCATAAGTGGGTGTGGCCTTTTCCGAGCGGTGGCCCCTCACCTCACAGTTATATTTCCCACCCCCAGCATTCTGGACCCTCACCTCAGCCCTTCCCACCTAATTCTGTGGGGGGAAAATTCCGGGCACCTATACTACAATACAATAATAATTCAGTAGCCTACTCCAAGTCTAACAAAAGACCAATAAGCAATAGAATCTGTATAGAACACCTCCTACAAACCTTCACTAGATGCCAGTCATAAAACCAGAGAAAAAATGCCAGAAAAGATCCTCAGACCCTAGAAAGAGAGAAGGGTGTCCACCACCGACCTGCCTTATCCAGAATCCTTTCCCACAATAAGGGTGAATAGTACTGCTGAAATCCAGGGGTTTACTACTAGACAAACAAAACAACAAGAAGAAACAACGCAAATCTCCACTACAAGGTGAAGATGAAGAAAAAATTCCCGAACCCTCAACCAGGGTCGCATACAAATATGCTCTCTCTGATAAAGAACTCTGGGATGATGAAATGCAGAGGATGTTCAAGGACCTACTCAAGGAATCAATGGAAGAGATAGCCAGAAAACTAAAAGAAGAAGTGAAAGAAACAATAGAAAGGTTAGTCGAGAAAATACACAAAGAAATGAGAGCAGAAACGAAAAAGCTACACAGAGAAGTGTCACAGATAAAGGACTCGGTAGATATAATTAAAAACTCAGTAAGTGCCCTTAGCAATAGGATAAGTGCAGCTGAAGAGAGGATCAGTGAGCTTGAAGATGAACAACAGAAATCCCATAGGGAAAAACAAGCAATGGAAAAAGATCTCAAAATGGCTCTTAGGAGAATTAGAGTCCTAGGGGACGACGCCAAGAGGAACAACATTAGAATCATTGGAGTACCAGAAGGGCGGGGAGGCAACCCCAATGAAAAAGCCACAGTCAAAGAAATCATGACAAAAAGTTCTCAGAGTTAAAGAATGCAGACATACAGATCCAAGGAGCCAGAAGGGTGCCAGCAAAAAAAGACCCTAATAAAAACACCCCAAGGCATATCATAGTCAAAATGATGGATGCTATGGACAGAGACACAATACTACAAGCAGCAAGGTCAAAGAAGTAAATCACATTCAAAGGAGCACCCCTTAGATTTACAGCAGACCTATCAGAGGAAACCCTCCAAGCCCGAAGGCAATGGTGGGATATAGTGAAAAAACTCAATGAAATAAACGCCTCCCCAAGAATATTTTATCCAGCTAAACTCTTTGAAAGTCTGTATACCACGAAACAAGAGAACCTAGAAGAAATGGATAAATTTCTAGATTCCTATAATCTCCCGAAGCAGAATCAAGAAGATAAAGAGTACCTGAATAGACCTATTAACATCAAGGAAATTGAAATTGTAATCAAAATTTCCCCAAAACAAAAGCGCAGGGCCAGATAGATTCACTAGCAAATTTTTCCAAACATTTAAAGAAGACCTATTACCAGTTCTTCTCAAGCTTTTCCAGGAAATTGAAAAAAGAGAAATCCTTCCAAACAGTCTCTATGAAGCCCATATTTCCCTAATAACAAAAGGAAACAAAAACACCACAAAAAAAGAAGACTATTGTCCTATATCCTTGATGAACACGGATGCGAAGATTCTCAACAAAATACTAGCAAATAGAAATCAACAACTCATCAAAAAGATCATACACCATGACCAAGTGGGATTCATCCCGGGGATGCAAGGATGGTTTAACGTTCAAAAATCAATCAACAAAATCCAACATATCAACAAAAGAAAAGATAAAAATCATATGATCATATCAATAGATGCAGAGAAAGCATTTGACAAGATTCAGTACCCGTTTATGATGAAAACCATTGCCAAATTGGGGATAGAAGGAACTTTCCTCAATATAGTTAAAGCCATCTGCCACAAGCCTATAGCAAGAATCATCCTCAATGGGGAAAATCTAATAGCCTTCCCGTTAAGATCAGGGACCAGATGAGGATACCCACTCTCTCCACTACTGTTCAATATAGTACTGCAAGTACTTGCAATAGAGATTAGACAAGAAAAAGATATTAAGGCCATCCAAGTAGGAAAGGAAGAAATCAAGCTCTCACTATTCACAGATGATATGATACTATACTTAGAGAACCCTAAAACCTCTACCAAGAGACTCCTAGAAAAAAATGATCTGTATAGTAAAGTTGCAGGCTATAAAATCAATACCCAAAAGTCAATGGCTTTCCTATATGCAAATAGTGAGAGAGAAGAAAACGACATGAAAAAAACAATCCCGTTCAAAACTGTCCCCCAGAAATTCAACTACCTAGGAATTAGCTTAACTAAAGAAGTAAAGGACATGTATAAAGAAAACTACAAAATGCTGCTTCAGGAAATAAAAGAGAACACAAGAAAATGGAAAAAATATCCCCTGTTCATGGATTGGGAGGATTAACATTGTCAAAATTGCAATACTTCCCAAAGCACTGTACAAATTGAACGTGATCCCTATTCGGATACACATGACATTCTTCAAAGAAATGGAGCAAACACTTTTGAAATTTATATGGAACAATAAGCCCCCATGTATAGCTAAAGCATTTCTTGGGAAAAAGAAAAGGGGAGGAATCAACCTCCCTAACTTCAAACTCTACTACAAAGCAGTAATAATTAAAACAGCGTGGCACTGGAACAAAGGCAGAACAGCAGACCAATGGAACAGAGTTGAATATACTGGCATATCCCCCCAAACATATGATCACCTAATCTTAGATAAAGGAGCAAGAAATGTGAAGTGGAGTAAGGAAAGGCTTTTTAACAAATGGTGCTGGCAAAACTGGATGACTACATGCAAAAAAATGTGCTCAGATCTCTGCCTAACACCATGTACAAAAGTAAGATCAAAACGGATTAAAGACCTCAACATCAGACCGGAATCCATAAGGTACATTGAAGACAAAGTCGGCAAAGCCCTCTATGATATTGAAGCTAAGACCGTCTTCAAAGATGTCATGCCACTGGCTAAGCAAGTAAAAACAGAGATAGACAAATGGGACTATATTAAACTAAGAAGCTTCTGCACCTCAAAAGAAACAATGACCAAAATACAAAGACAGTCTACCGAATGGAAAAGGGGAAAAGGATATTCGCCCAATACACAACCAAGAAGGGGTTGATATCAAGGATATACAAAGTACTGCTTGAACTCCACAAGAAGAAAACATGCAACCCCATCAAAAATGGGGCGACAAAATGAACAAAAACTTCATCAAAGAAGAAATCTGATTGGCAAAAAGGCACATGAGAAAATCCTCTACATTATTAATCATCAGGGAGATGCAGATCAAAACCACAATGAGATATCATGTCACACCACAGAGACTGGCCCACATCCAAAAGAACAAAAGCCACCAGTGCTGGCTCAGATGTGGCGAGAAAGGGACCCTCCTTCACTGCTGGTGGGAATGCTGACTGGTTCAGCCCTTCTGGAAAACAGTATGGGCAATTCTCTAAAAACTAGAAATTGAGCTCCCATTTGACCCTGCAATTCCACTCCTGGGAATATACCCTAGAGAGGCAAAAAAGCATAGTCGAAGCGACATCTGCAGTTGTCTGTTCATTGCAGCACTGTTTACAATAGCTAGAATCTGGAAAAAACCTGAGTGCCCAAGAACTGATGACTGGTTAAAGGAGCTTTGGTACATCTACACACTGGAATACTATGTAGCTGTCAGAAAGGAAGAAGTCATGAAATTTACATACAAGTGGTATTACATGGAAAGTATCATGCTAAGCGAAATGAGTCAGAAAGAGAGGGATAGACATAGAAAGATTGCATTCATCTGGGGAACATAAAGTAACAAAATAGGAGACTAACACCCAAGAATAGCCGAGATAAGTACCAGGCTGATTACTCCATGGCTTTGAGGACAACCGCACACGCTAGGGGAAAAGGCAGCTCAGATAGAGAAGGGAGCACCAAATAAAGGGTGTTGGGAGGTTCCTCTCAGGATGGGAAATGCGTGATGAGAGTAGACTATAGTCTGAACTAGATAGCCACTCAATATCTCTTTTGCAAACCACAGCACTCAAAAGGAGAGAGATAACAGTGCCACAGTGCCACAGTGGTAGGGTGGGATGGGGGATGGGGGGAAGGGACATGGGAGGGATACTGGGACTGGTGGTGGTCGAGAATGGGCACTGGTGGAGAGATGGGTATTTGATCATTGTATAACTGAAACCCAAGCACAAAAATTTGTAAGTCTACAACTATACCTCATGGTGTTTCACTAATTAAGGAAAAAAAAAGATTTTTTTGCTATTTTTTCTTCTAACAACAAGTTTTCTGAATAATAGATATAAGATTATTTTAAAATCCTATACCAGCATTTGAAGTTTGTGTGACTGTAAACATTGGCTCACTTCTGAACACATTTTTAAAATGAATGTGTGAGTCTGACTTGCTGGTGCTAGTGGCTTGAGCCACTAGTGGTTCGCTTGGGGTGCAGGAGGAGGCTTTAGGGTCACAAAGGTGCTGAGGAAGAAAGAGGAATGTTTTGCACAGGACTTCACACATACAAGGTATGTGCTCTACCACTGGAAGAAACTCCCCAGCTCTGTACACAATATAAAGTGAGTCAGGGAAATTCAAAGGCTGACAAATCTCCATTAAACATATTTTCTAAAGTAGCAAAGTTGGTAAGAGCATATCCTTTCCAACGGGTGCTTTATGCACATTCCTCAGTTAAGTGAATGGTCTTTGTGGCTTTAATTAACTTTTGTGTTTGCATATGAATATGCATGTTTGTATACTGAGAGGCAATAAGAGTGAGCTTTTAATATAGAAATGAAGAAATGGCCATAAGAAAGTTCAAGCCTATTCAATTAAAAATCCTAACCTGATAGTTTTATGCAATCCAAAGTTAATGGACTGATTCAATTTCCATAAAGTAGTACTTTTTATTATCTGAAATGGCTCATGGATCTCATAAGAACATACCTAATATTTCTGGAGCATTACCTCTTCAGGGGTATAATCACACTTGTGTATCAATAAAGATAGAATACATGAAATTTTGCTTTCTGACTAAAGCATTATATGGCTAATGGCCATGGTACAGACACTTAGGCAATTAGAAAAAAGCTCCAAGACCACAGAAATCAAGTGTATGCTTATTTGTCTTTTTTTTTTCTTGAGAGGTGAAACACATGTTGATACTTAGGGCTTACTTCTCGCTTTCAACTCAGGGATCACTCCTGACGGTATGTACACCATGCTGGGGATCAAACATGGGATAAGACACAGGCAAGGCCAGCACCTCACTTGCTCTGCTATCTCTCCAGCCCAGTGGCATACACAAATTTGTAGATGGGGTAAATATATTTGCAATGATCATGAACTTTAGTTTGGGAGTTCAAGGAGTAATTGTTGATAGATTAATCTTATAAAAGATACAGCAAAAGTAAATAGCAAATATAACTGGTCCATAGATCAAAGCATTGCTATAGGTGGTGTGGTTTTTTGACAGAACTGACAAAGTTATGAGATTGGGAACTCACCTGAATCAAATGAAGCAAATAGTATGAATTTTATCTGGTCTTGACTCAATTTTCCTATACAGCAACAAAATCATTAGTTGAATGCCTTTCATGTGTCAATTGTTGGGCTAATATTAGGTTTGGGAAAATGAAGAGAAAATACGCTAGAAATTTTTTAGCTTTATCTCTATGCAAGCCTGGCAAGATACCCGTGATGTGTTCGATATGCCAAACACAGTAACAACAAGTCTCACAATGGAGACATTACTGGGCCCGCTCGAGAAAATCGATGAACAACGGGAAGACAGTGCTACAGTGCTATATGTTTAGTTTATACCTTTACGGTATTGAAGTACTGAATGTTTATTGTTCAATTTAATGAAATTGTTCCTAAGAGTTTTTATGAGGCCAACATTATCCTTGTACTAAGAAAAGGAGACTTTGGTGTTACTGTGTCTGGCATATCGAATACTCTCGGTAGCTTGCCGGGCTCTCTGAGAGGGGTACTAAGAAAACAGAGATAATAATAGCAGAAAAATATTCCTAATTATAATAGATGTAAAAATGTTCAAAAAAATCTTTGTGAATAAAATTCAACAATACTTTCAAATGTTCATACATCTAATCAAATGAGCTGTAAAGGAGGTTCAACATACAAATCAAGTACTGCAATGTAGCTTATCAACAAAAAGAAATATGATTCATATGATTATAGAAATACATTCAGATAAAGCTTTTTGACAAGATTCAACATCTGTTATAGCAAAACCAATCAATAAAATAGGGGGGATCTTATATAATATACCAGAGGTCATAGTATGACAAACCATACCTATATCATATTCAATGATGAAAACACTGAAAGCTTTGCCTCTAAGTTCAGGAACTAGACAACCTCATCAGGATGATTCATATTGGAAATCCTAGCCACAACAATTAGGCAACAAAAAATAAAAAAGAGATTCAAATCAGAAAATAAGTAGAACTATATTCACAGTTCATATAATAATATTCATAGAAAAACTTTGAAAACCATAAAACAATATATTAAAGTGGCAGGCTTGAAGCATCCTACAAAATGTCTTTTGTATTTCTAAATACAAATAACAAATAAGAAGAGAAATGAATTTTATAATCTCATTTAAAATTGCATCTAAAAGTTCTAAGTATTAGGAATTAACAATCAACAAATGTTTATGTCAAAAACATATTACTATAAACAGAAAAAACACACAAGAGAATAGAAAATTATATTATGTTCCTGATTGGAAGTCTTAAAATTGTCTAAAAGAACATCTTACCTAAGTTATTATACAATTTCAATGTAATCACTACCAATACTAGTGGCAGTTTTCAAGGAAAAAAACAAAAAAAAAACTGTTGAAGCGTGAGTGGACCAAATACCACGACTCTTGTGCACCTTTTAATAGCCAAAACATCTTGAGAAAAAGAGAATGGGATGCATCACCTTCCTTGCCTGACTTAAAACTATTCTGTATAGGGTTAGTGTTCAAAACACTGTGATAATGAACAAAAGAGCATGAAAAGGAAAATAGAGAGTTTCCTCAACTAAGAAGGATAAGAAAACTATTTGGTTGCATAGAAAAGCGTGAAATTGGACCACTATCTTACACCAGGTGTAAAAATTTACTCAAAATAGAATAAGACTGGGCTGGAGTGATAGCACAGTGGGTAGGGCGTTTGCCTTGCATGCAGCCGACCAGGGTTCGATTCCCAGCATCCCATGTGGTCCCCCGAGCACCACCAGTTGTAATTCCTGAGTGAAGAGCCAGGAGTAACCCCTGTGCATCACCGGGTGTGACCCAAAAAAAAGCAAAAAAAAAAATAGAATAAGAGTCAGGTACTAGACTCAAATTCATAGTATATGCTAAGAATGCAGAGTCAACACATTTCATGATACTAGCTTCAGTGATATGTTTAGTGATTCATCTCAATGGCAAGGACACTGAAAAATATTTTAAATAGGATTGCATCACATTATAAAACTTCTACATCAATAAATAAATCACAATTTAATGGAAAATGGCACTGTAGCCCTGTAGCACTGTCCTCCCATTGTTCGTTGATTTGCTTGAGCAGGCACCGGTAACATCTCCATTGTGAGACTTGTTACTGTGTTGGGCATATCGAATACATCACAGATAGCTTGTCAGGCTTTGCTGTGTGGGCGAGATACTCTCAATAGCTTGCTGGGCTCTCTGAGAGGGGCAGAGGAATTGAACCCGGGTTGGCCATGTCGACTGTATGCAAGCCAAATGCATCCAACCAAATAGGAGAACATATTTCCATATCATACATTTGACAAATGATCAATATTCTAGACATAGAGTCAAAACTCAACAACAAAAATAACAACAACAACAACAACAAAAAAAAAAAAACACTTGAAAATTGGGAAGAATGGCTGACCTGAGACTTCTCCAAAGAAGACATATAATGGTTCCAAGATCATGAAAAAAGAAACTCTCAGCATGACTATTAGAAAATGCAAATTAAAGCAATAATGAGTTCACTTCACATCTGTGACAACGGCCCATATCAGAAGGTCAAAAACAGCAGTGCAGGTGGTGATAGGGAGGGAAAAAAACCTCATTAGAGGTTGGTGTCAGGCTTTATGGAAATCAGCTACTATGGAATTCATCATGGACATTTCTCAAAAACTAAAAACGAACTTGTAAAATGATCCCATGATTACACTGTTCTGTTCAGAATATATATATATATATATATATATATATATCCCATGAACACAAAACACTAGTTTGAAAGTATTAACAGCTCTGTTCAATGCTATAATAGTCAAGATCTGGAAATACCCCAGTAGATGAGTGAATAAAGAAGGTGTGGTATTTATATACAATGTAATACTTCTCAGATATAAGAAAAGATGAGATCTTACCTATTGATGCGACATGGATAGAGCTAGGAATGTTATGTCATGTCAGACAAAATAAGTCAGGAGGAGAAAGACAAATGTCAGAATATCTCATTCAAGAAAATAGACAATGTGCAGTAAAACCCTCAGAGGATAGAATTTAGGGTATCTAAAGTCTAAGGTGTTAAGAGAACTATACTATAGACAGTAAAAGAAAGATGTTATTCAGAGTGTGATAACATTGTGCCCCAAAGATTTACATTTCTGTAAACTAATATTACTTTAAACATAAAAGTAAAAAAAAAGTGCAATTCCTTTTCAGCATTGGGTGCATTTATTACAAGAAAAAAATAAAACAACCAATAAGTGTAGTAAGTTACAACGTGAGTTAAGATTTTATTTCTAATGGAAAAGGATTAGAGAAAGAATAAGAATATTAATCTTAAATTTTATTTGTTTACTTATATATTTTTGAAAATTATGATCAATTGCTATATGATGGATATAGATTTAAAACAGGAGAATATAATGGGATCTCCAAAACAAAGTACATCAGAAAAAATAATTTACACATGGACACAAAATTGAAGTACAAATCTCAAGTGGGTTGATGGGGGAAAATCTGATATCCATGAGGAGATAAGTCATTCATCTTTATAGCAATCTTTAGAATAGGGGATAAAGATTACACAATCCGATGCAAACAACTGTTGCACTATTATTTTCCTTCCATATGATTCTATTCTTCCTCCACTGATATGATCCAGGTTATTAAATTGAACATGTAGAGTTACTTTTTGCAGTAACATAATTGATTTATTCTGAATTATTCAAAAGCTTTTACAAGTAAATATTTTTGCAATTATCTGAGACTGAATAAATATTAGGTTTAGTAAAATAACATCCCCAACATACTTACAAACTTTCAACTTCCATATTTAAACATCATTTTCCACTGTCATTGCTGGAAATGCTATTCAATATAACTATACAAAATAAAACATCAACAGGAATATAGCACCTGGTAAAGGCCCTAAGATTTAAGTTATCCATAGTTGAGTTTTAGACATACAATATTACAGCTCTGATGGTACCACCGGTGTCAACTTTGCTCCACTAGTGTTCTCAGATTCGACCCCGTATGCATTCCCAAAACTCCCTCCAGCCTGCCCTCTTGACAGGCACCAAATTCTAAGTTTGGTTGATAAAGTTTGGTGAAAGTCTTTATTTGTGTGTGATTGACTCTGTGGTTTGAATATTTAGATATAAGATTCCTCAATTCCACCTTTGGATTGACTCCTTTGACCTGGCGCTCATGGCTTCTCATCTGTCTATTCTCCCTTCCTCTCCACTCTTTCTTTCCTTCTCCCATTGTTATGGAGCAAGGTTGATTTGGGCAACAACACCCCACCCCTACTTAAAACATTGCATTCCCTCGTTGAATTATTCTAAATATTACATGTGAATGGCATCATCCTGCTTTCATCCTTTTCTGGCTTATTTCACTTAACATGATGTCTTCCAGTTCCGTCCATGTTGATGCAAATTGCATGATTTCATCATTCCTTATAGCTTTGTAGTATTCTGTTGTGTGTATATACCACAGCGTCATGATTTACTTATCTGTCATTGGACATCTAGGTTGATTTCAAATCTTAGTTATTGTTCTGAGTGATGCAGTAAATAGGTTTGCATAGGTTCTTCTAAATGAATGTCCTATAATTAATGCCCAAAAGTGGAATTGCTGTGTCCCAACTCTGATGGAAGCTCAAATCAGAGTTTATTGAGTAACCTCCATTTATTTTTCAATAGTGGTTAGACCAGAGAACATTTCCATTAGTGGTGGAAGAGGCTTCCTTTTACACCATATCCTCATCAGCAGAGATTGTTCCCAATATTCCTTTATATATACCATTCTCACTGGTGTAAGATATCTCATTTTTGCCTTGATTTGGATGTGCCTAATAATAACGAAAATGAGATTTTTTTTCATGTACCTGTTGGCCATCTGTTAGTCTTCCTCAGAGAAATGTCTGTTCATTTCCTCTTCTCATTTTTGGATGGGGTTTTAGATGTCATTATTGTTGTTGTTATCATTAATCTTTGTCAGTACTTTCTAGATCCTGGATACCAACCCTTTATCTGTTGTGTTGAGTACAAATATTTACTCCCACTCAGTTTTCTGTCATTTAGTTTTAGCTCATGTTTCTTTTGACACATAGAGGCTTTAAATTTGATGTAGTTCCATCTGTTTAGTTTTGATTCTGAAGCACTTGTCAATGGCATCGTATTGTTTAAAATACCTTTGAGGTTCAGGTCTTGGAGCAGGCTGCCTATATTTCAGGTCTGATCTCAAGGTCTTTGATTCACTTTGAGTAGACTTTTGCAGAAGTTATGAGATATAGATCAAGCTTTAATTTCTTGCATGTGGTTATCCAATTCTCTCAGCATCATTTTTGAAAAGGCTGTCTTCATTCCATTTCATGCTCTCAGGTCCCTTTATAAAAGTTAGCTGACCATGTATATGGGGGTTTATCCTTGGATATTTTATTATGACCCATTCATCAGAGAGTCTCTCTTTACTCCAGTACCACACCGTCTTAATTACTATAGTGATACTGATTCAAGTGATGTAGTGAGATGCTTCCAACTTCTCGTATAATTGTGGTTTTGCTGGATCTTTTATGGTTTCACACAGACTTTATAATTGACTCTTCTAAGTCCTTGAAGAATGCTGTCTGAATTTGGATAGACAATACTTTGAAACTATACAGTAATTTAAGTAAGATGGTCATTTTAACGTTGACAGTTTTGTAAACCATGCTGCTTTAATTTTTTTAAAAAGTGAAAAAAAATTGAATCAAATAATGAAAATAGGCCAAGATATATATTACAGTCAAGTTAAGAGATCGAAGCATCTTGGATCATTAGGAAAATATTTCTAAGTTGTGTTTCATTGAACTCTGTTAATGAAGAGGTGTTAATACATGTTTGGAAGAAGAAACATAAGTTTATAAAATTGTAGATTAAAAGCAATTGAGTAGTAACAGTAAAGTATATTAATAATCTTTACTGTGTGTCAATTAGTTTCACCAATTTTCACTGTGTTCGAGGTATAAATCCTAGGGTATACAGAGGTAAAATAATGCATGTGTAGGATATGTGGGTGATAAATGGGAGAGTTGATTCTAAAATTCAGACTGGTGTCTTATTGAAATTTTAGTTGTTAAACTATGCATATGGATTCTCAATCATTTAGAAATTATCATATTCTGTCAGTATATAGTATGTACTATTTATCACCAAAAGACATTAAAGGAATGTAACTTTTCTTGGATTTAATTTACTGGAAAAAGAATTTCTTACTTAGAATCCTTAAAATCCCAAAGGATGATAGTTTTCCCTAGAAAAGAATCTAGAAAAGACTTAGGTAGGACAACAATTCTCAAAAATAGCTGATCATTTTAATATTCTGTAAAGCCTTTAGAATTATTAATTTAAATAATTGAAATTGAAAACACAGAGGAAGAGATCAAGGAATATCAAATTTTGCACACCCCTGCCTTAGATAATACAGAAAATATGCAATATGGGAAAGATTTTTGTTCCAAAAGTTTGAAAATAAAGTTGATTTTTCACATTCTATCAAATGTACATGCTCTGTTCTTGCCATTTAGAGAGAGGTAGGACTTTGCAGAGTGCATACAATCAAGAACATGAATCCTTAGTTTCTAAAATCAACAAATATGTGGAAAGAATAAATAATGTAATTTCTTTGCCTCTCCTGCTGAATAAAATATATTATCTCTTTTTGTTTAAAGAGACTATTCTTATTGATCAAGTTCACTTTGGTTCTACAACCCATTTTAATGATATAAAATATTTTTAAGTTTAGTTTTGTTAGACAGCCTTTATAAAGATGGCTGGTATATTGACAATTTAAATTTGTGCAGGAAGCATAGCAGGGCTGTCACGTTATTGGGGCACCTGATTTATAACCATGGAGATGACAGAGTCAAAATGTTTCCTAACTTATATCACATCAAGAAAGCACTAGGTAATTAATTTAGTAAGTACTATATTATATGTGATTTGTGAAGTGGGACCACCAAAGGAGATAGCCTGGAGAAAGGAGTTTTCATGTCTCTGCTCAAAGTTCCTTGGTCACCAGGGGAAAAGTTAGAACTAGTATGTTCTGGGCCTAAGTTAGAACTAGTATGTCTTCCTTGAGCACCTATGTGGCATGGGAACTAGCACTGAGACAGCTACATGAAGTATCTGTCAAGTTATATCTGAAGTCCACTAGCTCTGGACTGTATAGGACCAGTCCCCAACACCTGAGTTTTCAGTAAGCCATGCATTCAGGTTTGACCAAGGAACTGCTTTTTTTAACCTCTACTCAGATTTTCCAGGAATGCCGCCTTCCCATACAAAAAAATAAACAAATTCAAAAAGAGGAGAGAAGATGAAGTAAAATTGTTTCATTTAAAGAAATTTAGACAGAGAAATCTGAGGGAGAGGAAAAAGATGTGTTTTAAAGAACATGAACTTCTCTATTGGGTAAAAAATATCCAAGTGCACATCTCAGATTGACATGAATAGATGAATATCATTATCGAGGGCAGAAAGATTCTTCAGTGCTTTGCCGAGTTAGTTTTCTCTTTCTTTCTTTCTTTCTTTCTTTCTTTCTTTCTTTCTTTCTTTCTTTCTTTCTTTCTTTCTTTCTTTCTCTCTTTCTTTTCTGTCTTTCTTTCTCTTTTGCTCCCTCTCTCCTTCCTTCCTCTCTCCTTCCTTCCTCCCTTCCTTCCTTCCTCCCTTCCTCCCTTCCTCCCTCTTTCCCTCTCTCCCTCTTTCCCTCTCTCCCTCTCTCCCTCTCTCTTTCTCTCTTTCTCTCTTTCTCTCTCTCTCTCTCTCTCTCTCTCTCTTTCTCTCTTTCTTTCTTTCTTTCTTTCTTTCTTTCTTTCTTTCTTTCTTTCTTTCTTTCTTTCTTTCTTTCTTTCTTTCTTTCTTTCTTTTGTTTTTGACGATACCTGGCTGTGCTTGGGGCCTACTCCTGGCTCTCCACTCAATGATCACTCTTGACAAAGCTTGGAGAATTATGTGGAGTGCAAGGATTGAATACTAAAGGACTGTGTGCAAAGCAAGCACCTGACCCACTGTACTATCTCTCTGGCCTCCACCAAGTTGGGCTTATAGTAGAACTTTTATAATAGGGATTCTTTCAATTGACTGAACCTGGAATTCTCTAAGTACAGAAGGTATAATCTTGATGGGTCTTTTATATTTTTATCATGATCTTTGGATTCTCTGTAAGCTTCCCATTTTCTGAGGGGATTCACCTTTCTCTGGATGGTGCCTCAGTTTTAATATCTGGTTGTTACCTCATTTTCTATATCTAAAGATCTCAATATTTGCACCTCAAAGGGATGTGTACTTCAGGAGTTTGGGGTACTGACAAAATTTCTTAATTTTATGATTTACTAGAAAACTCTTTACCAGAATACACCCTTATCAATCTGCCTGTAACACTTTATGCTGTAGATACTGATTAAAGACTTTCAGTAGAAATGTATTTTGAATCATACCATCACATTTTAGAATTGAGAGAGAATTAAGCAAGAGTTCATTTTGTATACTGTCTTGGAATATGCCTTAGTCAGAGTTCTCCAGAGAAATAGAGCCAATAGATTACACATAACCTGCTGAAACCAGAGATTTATTATAGTAATTGGTTTACATAATAATGAAGACTGAGAAGTTTTATGATTTGCACTTTGCAAGAGGGAACCAGAAAAGTTAGTGGTGTTAATCAATTTGAATTTTAAAGATCTAGAACTGATAAGAAAGAAAGATATAATTTGGGTCATAAAAGACAGTGTCTGGGGGCATGAGGATTTGGCTGTTCTAGTTAAGAGAAAGAGCAGGAATTCAACCTTCCACCTTTATTTTTTTCTTTCCCTCCAGGCATTGGATGATGCCTAGTTGCATCATGGAGAGTCTTCAGCCTTGTTGTACCTCCACTTCAAATAGCTTTTTTCCAGAAAATCACTCATAGACACACACAGAAAGAATGTTTTATTTCTATTTGGGCAACTCTTAATCCTTCTTACTGATACATAAAGTTAACCTTTCCAGAGTATTTTCAGAGGGAAAAATACATGTTCAAGTTCATACAGATTAATCTTAACTATTGGTCCAATGTACTTTCACATGTAATGTTGATTAGCTCTTATGTAATAGATAAAATAAATATTCAAAGTTTGCGGAACATATAAGAATGTAAGTAGTGAGATACTATTTTAAACTTAGCCTGATGAAAATCCATTTATGATTTGATGTCAGTAATTTTGTGTGTTTGTGCGTGTGAAGAAAAAAATTTTACATTGAAAGACATTTAAGGAAGTGTGAGAGGAGAAAAACAAATATGTGTTCAAGACACAACACAGGTTTCTCCATAGAGGAAAACAGCAAATGACTTTTGGGTGAACGTTATATAGAATTTATCCAAAATGTTTTGGACTGGAGATCTTTGCATGCATAAAAATTAATCTAGCTCTACTAGCACTACTGGATGTGGTCCTCCAAATCAAATGATACAAATTAAACATATTTCTTTTTCTTTTGGTGGGGTCAACTCATCAGCATTATGTAAGATTCCTTATGATCTGATTTATAGATTTGTCATTTACTCTTAGTACATTTTCTCATACCCGATGCTCCAAATATACTAATTATTAGTATATAAATTATTAGGTCAAGATGCATTTGTTATTGTTTTCCACTGTATTTACATCATTTCTCCAGTGCTTACTTTATTGATTTATGTTTTGAGCCTCAGTCTTTACCTTTTCCAAGAAGTCTTCTCTGGTGTCACTCTTGTTAGGAAGTTATACTGGATTGACATTAAATGATTACACTTATTTGTGGTAAGGTAAAAAAAGGTAAATGCCCTCCCGTTGATCGTCGATTTGCTCGAGCGGGCCCAGTAACGTCTCCATTGGAGACTTTGTTGTTACTGTGTCTGGCATATCCAATACTCTCGGTAGCTTGCCGGGCCCTCCAGGAGGGGCGGAGGAATCGAACTCGGGTCGGCCATGTTGGCCGCTTGTAAGGCGAACGCCCTACCCGCTGTGCTATCGCTCCAGCCCACACTTATTTGTGGGACATAATAAATAAATAAATAAATAAACAAACAGTATGAGATTAATACCAAAGGTAGTAGAAATAAGGACCAGGAAGACTGGTCTATGGTTTGAAACTTGCCAGCAGTGTATTTGGGGGGCTTGTTGGTGGGGGCAGATATTTAGAACAGAGAAAGGAATACTATGACCCTGGTAGTTGGAAATGATCACTCTGGACAAGAACTGGGTACTGAAAGTAAGTAAAGGATATGCATGATAACCTTTAAGTACCTGTTTTATTGATAGCACAGCGGGTAGGGCGTTCGCCTTACATGCGGCCAACATGGCTGACCCGAGTTCGATTCCTCCACCCCTCTCCGAGAGCCCGGCAAGCTACCGAGAGTATTCGATACGGCAGACACAGTAACATCAAAGTGTCCAATGGAGACGTTACTGGGCCCGCTCGAGCAAATTGATGATCAACGGGAGGACCTTTACCTTACCTTTACCTGTTTTATAAACCATAATACCCAAAAGGATGGGGCAAGGGTGGGTGTAGGCTCTTGCTATATCACTAGAGAATAACAATGGTACTTCTTTCATTTCTGAAGCCACCCAAAATCTGTCCTCTGCTTTTAAAACTAATTATCAACTCCACACATCCTGGCACGCCCAATTATCAAGAAAAGTGAAGAAACTAAAATCACACCATACAAAAGATAAAAGAAAAATTATCTAAAGAAACTACTGGGCTTGACTCTCACACCTGCCTATAGTCATTCTCAGTACAGAAAAGCTGCCAAGGCGAAATTCAGTTTAGTGCCTTTGAGCTATTGTATGGCTTGGCCTTTGTAACAGCAGACTTCTTACACGACTCAGAGATTTTAAAATTAAGAAGAAAAATAGTTTTATTAAAATAAATTACCCAGAAAAATGTGAGGGGAGGCTTGCTTTTCAAGTCCATTATATTCTCTCTCTCTCTCTCTCTCTCCCTTGAAAGGGCATTTTGTTTGTTTTTTTCAGTGTTTCTTTGCTTATTTCCACTCTAGGGAAATCTGTGTTTTCTCTCAAACAGGTACTTCTCTCCTGTCTCTCTCTGTCTCTGTTTCTCTGTCTCTCTCTTTCTCTCCCTTTCTCCTCTCACATCTTTAAATTAAGTTTTTAAAGGAGTGGAGAGATAGTAGAACGGGTAGCTTGCTTGCCTTTCAAGTGGCCGACCTGATTAAATCCCCGGCATCCCATATGGTCCCTCAAGCCCACAAGGATTGATTCCTAGGAGCAGAGTTGATCATCTCCAGATGGGAGGCAACAGAAAAAAAAATAAATAAAGGAAGGGAAGGAAGGGAATGAAAAGAACGTAGTGTGTGTTCTAGGAAGAACACAGAGTCCTTCAGAGGGTAAGACAGACAAATCAAGCAATTTTCATCTTTTAAAAATAACTAATTGAAACATCCATTTAAGTAATAAACCATTAGATTATTCAAATTTTTATTAATTTCTGTGGCCTGAGATATAGTATAGTGGTATGGTACTTGCGTTGCACATGGCCAGCCCGTGGTCAAGACTGATATCCCATGAGGTCCAGAGTCTGTCAAGAGTCATCCTTTAAGTACAAAGACAAGAGTAAGACCTGAACATCACTGGGTGTAGTACAAAAACCAGGGGAAAATTTCTTTAACAAATTTTTTTTCAAAAAAATTTTTTTTTTTTTTGCTTTTTGGGTCCTGGTGATGCATAGGGGTTACTCCTGGCTCATGCACTTAGAAATTAGCCCTGTCTGTGCTCAGGGGTACAGGAGGCTGGGAATCCAACCTGGGTAGGCCTCATACAAGGCAAATGCCCTACCCGCTGTGCTATTGTTCCAACCCTAACAATTTTTGTTAAATTATAGAAGTACACATTTGTAGCATAAAATATGCATAACAATCTGTCTTTGGTTTTGGTTTGAGTTATTTTTTTTCAAATAATTTTGAATTTGTTAATGGACAGATAATGGAAAGAGAAAGCTTAATTTGAGATCCTCTAATGATGCCACAGTGATGGAGTCAGAGGTTCTCAGTTACTTCCCTGTTTTCAGGGGTAAAAATAAAGAGTAAAAGCAATGATAAGATTCAGAATGAGGAAGATAGGAAAATGTACTGAAAAGCAGAAGAGAAAGACTGCCCCCCCAGGAGGAATTCAGCATAAGACTAAGTTAAATGTTGGTCTTTTCCTGGGGTATTTACATATCAAACAAAAAAAAATATCAGAGGATTCCCATTTGTTTCCCAGAAAAGTCCTGTTAATTTATGGCCCTTTTGTTTTGCTAAGGAATTAGTATTTTGCATTCCAGGTGGTTGTCTTTTTAAGACTTTTTTAGCTTACATCTTTGACCCTTAGCCTAGACACAGCCTGTTATCTCAGGTCCAAGGCTTGGTGCATCATTCATGGTCCCTAGAAAACTGTGGGCTCCCAATCTACAGGAGAGCCAAGGATATTGCGTGGTGGAATTTTAGAAAGTAAGACAGTAACAGCTAGAATTGATGTGTTCTCAGCAGCTGGAGAGTGAAAAAGTGATGCCAACTAACATGGCATATCATAACATTTCAATTTACTGATTGTAGCCTTTAAAAAATGGTGTAGGAAACTGAAAGTTCCCCTGATTTTCCTACCTAAATGTTGCAGGCATATAGGTGGGGGAAGCCTGGTAAGATACTTTCGGAAAACAATAAAGTTTAAGAGATTGCCTAACACTGAAGTAACCCAAAGGTAAGAATCCCACCTCTTTTGGGCATGCAAATCCTGACCATCAGGAGGAAGAAACTTCACCCAGAGAAGGTTGTCCCCTTGTGAATGGAGAAGCTGCAGAGGACTCTGAGATTATAACCCTCAACTGCACAAAACTTTCCCTGTGACAATGCCCAGTTTAATTTCTGTTTGCAGAAAACTCCAGTAATAAAAAACATTTTAAGGTATTGTAGAAAACCGTCCCCCTAGCCACTGGACACTTGTTTTTCAATCCTGTGTTTTCCTTGAACATGTTTTTCTATTGCTGGTTGTTTTTTTTTTTGGGGGGGGGGGTCGTCTCTCTTTTTGTTTGCTCACTTGCTCTCAAACTTGTTCTCTCTTGAACTCGTATACCTCTTCTATAACCCATCCCTCCATCACATCTTTCTGAGTAAGTTTCCTTTAAGACTGACAGTATAATGAGTAGGTGCAGGCTACTGGTCTGGGTTCATTCCTATAGTCCAGATACTTCCCAGGCCCACCAGGAGTGATCTCTGAGTGCACAGCCAGGAGCATGCCCTGAGAACTGCCAGGTGTGACCTCTAGACAAAAACAACTATATTGCTTCAAAATTTCTCCTTCTCCTGGAATTCTTTTCTCTAAGAGAAGGCAAAGGACCCAGAAACCCTGGGCTGAGGCTAGAACTGACTTTTCTTTTCTACAAAAAGCAATTCCTTGCTCCAGCCTAAGTCCATAGCTCCCTGAGCAATTGAGTGTCAAGAAACTTCTCTCACTAGACCCAGCAAATGGATAATAGGTGCCTCTTGACAGCTGCCTCCTGGGACTAATGGTATCAGGAATGTCTGTGCCATGTAGGCATCTGAAGCAGACCTTTCCAGTCCTGACCTACGTCAGCATTTATAAACCAAATCCAAGGGTTTGTCATATTTAACACTATTGCCTTGTTTTGTTTTTTGCTCAATATATACCATGATCCTTGGCCGCAGAGTGTAGGGAAGAAAAGGAAATAGAGTGGAGGTGAGGCAGAGGTCAAGTGGATTCTGGTACATGGGTGGCACTAAGGAATGATGAAGTTAAATTTCCAAACCACAGAGTGAACAACACTAAAGTCATGAGAACCGAACTTTAACAACCAAACTTCAAAGTGTTTCTGTCAAAAGGGCAGGTGGGGTAGGGGTGGGGGATGAGGGAGATAACCTGGGAACTTTGGTGGTGGGAAGCTGACAATGGTGGTGGAATTGGTGCTGCAATATTGTATATCTAAAAATCAAATATGAGTTACTTTGTAAATCATAGTGCTTTATACAATTGTACTATTTAGTTCCATCCAAGTTGCATCTAACTGCAAAATTTTATCTTCTCTTATAGCTGCCTAGCATTGCATTATTTATATATACGACAGTTTCTTCATCCATTCATCTCTCATGGATGAGTGTACTGTTCCACTTCGCTCCTGTTCACAAAGTCAGGCCGATGACTCCACTGATGAATGGCAGACATGGATGCCTTGTGAGAATTTCATAAATTATTGCAAGATTGAATTGGTGCTCTGACTCTGATCCCACCCCCCCCCCCGACTCTGATTTTTGTGCATCTGAATGGCAGCAGGTGATTTGTGGCATCAGGGTTCTAGAACTGCTATAACACCAAGTTCTAAGTAGCTGGACATCTGTCCCAGTATTTACAGTTGCTGCTGTCCTACATATGATGTGATGTGGCTTTCCTAGAAATAAACATTACTCTGCTAGGGAGGTGCCTTGCCTCAGGGCTCTCTGCTACCCTAGAGGGTGGGTTCTAGGGGGGAGGGCAGGCTTTGGTATAGTAACATTCAGTTACTTTTCTCTAGAACAGCTGCTTTCATTTGTGACCTGGTAGAATTACACTGAGTCTATGCTGGATGCCACACACCCTCAGTCTCTCTCTGATGCAATGGGGACAGGTACTGAGCGGAACCATTCTGTATCCTTTGCACTTCAGCGTGCCTGTTTTAAATTCAAGATTAAGACTAGCATGGCTGCTTTCTGAGAATTTCCTTTGATTCTGTGCCGAGTCTGCAAGTCTGTTAGTTTAAACAAAAGATCAACCAGGAAGAGTGTGGCTAAGGTCTTGAGCCTCTTAGGATGAGCTGTGGCACAACTCCAGCTGGATGGAGTTGATACTGCAACCCTGCTAGGTGGATTCATCTCAGGACCTGAGCCTGGTGAGACAGGGCAGCCTCAGCTCAGGAAGTAAATCTGTTAGGGGAGGAGTAGAGATTGCAACTCTATTAGGGTTAGGTACCTTCAGAACAGCTTCTCTATGCTCACACTGGGAATTGCAGCACCGTGTTGGAGTCTCAAGTCTGTTTATCATGAAAGGTGTACAAGAATAAAACTGATGTTTTGTAAGTCTCTTGCGTTCCGCCTCCTTCTGCCCTGGGTTGGTATTTTTCTGATACCAGCTTGTCCGACTTGGTCTGTTCCCTTTCAGTCTGCTTATTCCCTCCCTCCACCCAGGAGTGAAGCTCTGGATTTGTCTGCTATAAATGTTTGCATTAGCTTTGGAAACTGTTAATTAACTATTCTAGAATTACAATGTACCCTGGGGTGTTGCTCCCTTCCGCCTTCCTGCCTTCCCTCCCCCCTCCCCCGCCCCAGCAGCAAGGTGGCCTCCACCTCAGAGATTATTGGAAAGCCAGGTGTGAGCCAGTGGTGATGGGGTAACTGCAGTCTCATGGGAAGGGGGGCTGTACCGGCTCCTCCTTCATGCCCTACTGAGGTCACGTGTTGCCCCACACGAGCGGCTCTCCCGCACAACCATAACACCAGATGCACAGAAACCAATCTCGTAATTATCTGGCTCTTTGCAGAAATCTAAAAACATTATATGATTCTCATAACCAACTATAGAAAACAAAGTATTTCACAATCCTTTTCAGCAATTCTGGTTGTTGGGGGGGGGGGGAATTCTAAACAATAATGGTGCATCTTTTGTCGAAATAATGAATGTAATCAATGTAGAGAAGAGTTAATTAGAAATCATCTGCCTCACAGGCACTGGGAAGGGTGGGAGGGGGGTATATTGGGGTTTATGGTGGTGAAAAATGAGTACTGGTGAAGGGAAAGGTGTTTGATCATTGTATGACTGAGACTTAAACCGAAAGCTTCGTAACTTTTCCCACAGTTATTCAATAGATAAATATAAAAAGAAAAATAAATAAAATTATGAAAAAAATTTACTCTGGTGCACATTTACAGGAAAGGATAAATTTCATTGGTGGTAATGAATTGTTCATTAGATGCAGAAACTAAGCAATGATTTTCCACATTTAAATGTTTACTAAATTTGTGAAAATTATCCATATCATTAGAAGACCTGGTTATGTAAAGATAATCAAGTATTATGTTTAACTTAACTTTTTGTCCATATGTATTTTTGTCACAGCTGAGATAGCACAGCGGTAGGGCGTTTGCCTTGCACGCAGCCAACATGGCTGACCCGAGTTCGAGTCCTCCGCCCCTCTGGGAGAGCCCGGCAAGCTACCGAGAGTATCTCGCCCGCACGGCAGGGCCTGGCAAGCTCCCCGTGATGTATTCGATATGCCAGACACAGTAACAACAAAGTCTCCAATGGAGACGTTACTGGACCCGCTCGAGCAAATCAATGATCAAAGGGAGGGCCTTTACTTTTACTATTCAATAAAAGTTGAGTGCCTGATAGTGTAAAACCTCTCTGTTGATGAAAGATAACCAAATATGATTGATTTACATAGGACTTTACATTTAGTATCTTTGGATTTAATATTGACTGAAGGTGACATTGTTTGAAAATTCAACTATGCCTAATTTCTCTTCTATCTTGAGTTTTTTTTATCTTGTTTCCAATCTATTTGCTTTCTTTGTTTGGAGAAGCATTTTGTATATGTTTTATTTTAAGTATTTTGTACTTAGTCTCCTGAAGTTATGATAACACTTTTTCTCATTATTACATTCTATATGTTACATACTATCATAGGCATTGTAAAAGATATAAAATTTAATTATGTCTATTACCTCTGATAAGTACTTATTTTCTGTTCTGGACCTCAAAATAAATTTCTTTATTGAAGAACCATCTCAAATGATAAGTGAAAATCTGATTTTATAGCAGTATTAGGGCTTTTGCTATAAATTGTAGAGAGGTAATATAGGCACAGAGTTTTGCAGGATCTGCTTGCCTTCCAGACTATGAGGACTGCAATATAGACTTAAATTGAATTCTTGCATACTCTTTAAGCAAAAATAGTTATTTTGCTTTATTTAATACATAATAACAACAACAGAGATATGTAGAGGAAATGGAGTAGATCAACTCTTCTCTCACTAAGAAAGATTGTGAAGTTCAGCAAAAAGAAAACAGTAAATTTAGTCTGCAATTTATTTCCAGCTGGACAGTATTTGCTGCTACCTATAAGGTTAACTTCAGGATAGTCCAGATTTTCCAGCACAGTAAAGAAATCTTTGTGTGTGTGTGTGTGTGTGTGTGTGTGTGTGTGAGAGAGAGAGAGAGAGAGAGAGAGAGAGAGAGAGAGAGAATTTCTTCTCCCTACAAATTCATAACAACTTCCTTGCTTCCTTTAGTATTCATAATTTTAGTGAAACTTTTAAATTCTGCAATTGTAGTCTTTTTTGTTGAAATATGTTTCACATATTGAAACATTCACCTTTCTAGTGTACAGTTCACTGTTTTTAGCTTTTTTACATTTTGTTATCACAACTACCAAGTTCTAGAATTCTTTGTCACTACAAAAAGGAATCATGGACCCATTAGCATTCCTTTAAACCCTTGTTGAGTTTTTTAAATGTGTTAACTTTTTTTCATTTCATTTCATTTCATCATCCTGTTATTCATCGATTGCCTCGAGCAGGCCCCAGTAACATCTCTTTCATCCTAGCCCTGAGATTATTATATTCAAGGCTCTTTAGGAGAATGAGACCCATCATTGTTACTGGTATTTGGCATATTGGGTATGCCACGGGGAGTTTGCCAGACTCTGCCCTGTGGGCAGGCTACATTGATAGCCTGCAAGTTTGTCCAAAGTAGGAATGAGATAATAAGATGTCATAAAAAAGATGTCCTGATAAGATTTGTGGCAGCGCGGTTCCTGGAGCTGGATGTTATAGTCTCTGAGTCTTGGCCGTTGATGGGATTACACGGCGCGAGGGGGCCAGGTGGTGGGTGTGACCCCCGCCTACTGGAATTTGGAGGATCTGGGTGGAGGATGCTTGACTCCAATCCGAGTAGGCTTGGAGATCTCGGCCCCGGAACCCACGTGGATTTGTCCCTCTGCCAGTACCTTCATGTGTGCGGAGAGTGGTCTCAGCATTGTGGTGGCTGGTCCTGGAGGTCTTTGGCTGCCGGAGCCCTGGTCAGGGCGGGGAGGAAAGCTCAACTCACTCCCCTCTAAGGGGCCCTGGCGAGGAACAGCCAGGCACGGGGGCAGGAGACTACACTGTTCTTGTCCGGGAGCTGAATTTTATAGTCTCTGACTCTTGGCCGTTGATGGGACTACTTAACTTTTTTAAGGCAGTAATAATATTATTGACCTATAATTGTAGTGCTGATACACCATGCCTACCCCCAAGCAACAAGATTCCTCCACCATAACCCCAAAGATCACTCTCATGATCACTGTTTTTTTTTTCATCATAAACTCTTTTTTTTTCCTTTTTAGGTCACACCTGGCAATGCTCAAGGGTTACTCCTGGCTCATGCACTCAGGAATTACTTCTGTGGTGCTCGTGGGGACCATATGTGATGTTGGGAAACCAACCCAGGTTGGCCACGTGCAAGGCAAATGCTCTACCTGTTGTGCTATCGCTCCAGTCCCTTAAATCATAAACTCTTAGTTTACATTATCTGCTAATATTCTCATCCAATCTGAGTTGTCCTTTCACTTTTTCTTAATGGAGGGCTCCTGCCATGGTAGAAGGTCAATTGACATGTACAGACAACTTAGTATTTGACATCATCTTTGTTGGGGCAAATAGGACCACAAAGGGAGTAGTTTGGGGGATCACTGGGGCTACATCCAACAGTTCTTGGGGGATCAGCCATTGCCAATAATAAACTCAGGGCCTGACTACTTAACCTCCTTAATAGATAACCAGTACTCCTTTTCACTTTTCTACTATCGAACTCTGAAACATGAAACTAAAATTTTGATTGAGTTCTATTTATTTATTTTCATTTACTTTGCTATTGATATTATGTCCAATAACCTTATTGAAGACTGCAAACATACTGAGTTTTTTGAGTGTTTTATAGTTTTTGTTCTTATATTTAGATATGTGATCCATTTTGAGCTATTTTTTACATACAGTTAAAATTTCATTCTTTAGTGGGGCCTGAGCAGGTAGGGTACTTGCCTTGAATGTGACCTACCACCAACACCACATGTGATCCCCTGGTCCCCTCCAGGAATGATCCCTGAACACAGAGCCAGGAATAAACTTTGAGTACCACTGACTGTGGGTCCCAAACAAACAAACAAAAACACAAAAGCAAATAAAGAACAACAAAATAATACGAACAACAAAGCTTTCTTTTGTGTTTCTCTATGAATTTTAGAATTAGTCTGTCAATTTTGAAAAAGAAAGTAATCTAGAATTTTTATGAGATTCTGTTGAATAGGTTAATAAATTTAGAGAGTATTTCTACTTGGATAAATTTTTTTTTCAATAAGGTCTTATACTTTCATTGTCTAAGTCTTGAATAAATTTCTTTGGTTCAATTTGTAAGTAGGCATAATTATACTATTGCAAACTGAAATATTTTCTCATTACTAGTGTAAAGAAATACAATTAAGGTTTGAATAATGGTTGTGTGTCTGTAACATTACTGAACTTGTTATATTTTATAATTATGTAGTGGATTTCTTTTAATTACCTATTTATAAAATCATTGCCCTTGAAAATAGGGATGAAACAGATTACTTTAGTCTGAAGGACTGCATAAATAAATGAGTTACACTCTCATGATTCAATAAACCATGCTAGTAGTTTGATCAACCAACTCTAGTAATTTTGCGGCAAATGACAGGAAAATTGTTTCATGTCAATAATAAACTTTTTTTTGCAGAAAAAGTAACCACATCTGGTAGTGCTGATCTTTGGCCCCAGTAAACTCTCACACTACCTTTTCTAGGTACAAAAGTCAACATGCTGTTAGTATATATTCAGTTCTTAAGAAATATTACCTTTACTACTTGGCTATCTCAATTATAAAGGCACACATGCTATTTTCTCTTAGCAAGTATATTTTCCTGCTTGCATTATGCTGTATTATAAGCATGTTACTATACATTTAATTACTGTAGTGAAGGAAAACAAAGGTGAACCATCAAGACAAGTAATACTTTTTCAGTAAATTGTGTGTGGTACAGTATTTGAAAATTTATGCATGTAAGTACTTTTCTGCTCTATCAAAAGAAAGAAAACTTCTTCTGCTGGACTGGAAAATATTAGAATATGAATATTAAATGTTCTTAAGCTCATTCTTCTAGACATTATACTAGTGTCCTGTTTTCCTACAAAGATCTTGACTTTCACATAAGATCATTTTAGGATGTGTTTCACCTTCTACATAATTTAATCATCCTTATATCCAGACTTAGTTTATTTTCTAATGTGTTCCTTTTCCCCTATGATTATGGAATAAGATCATCTATATCTTTCATAACACATTCAGATACTGGGAATTAAAAATCACACAGATAAAAAGGCTCCTTACTTTTCTTATTAAGGTAACAATTTATAATATTTTATTTTGTTTCTTTATAACCTCTCTCATTGCCAAAAAGTGTCATGTCACTTCGGGTACTTCGCAATAGAGTTTGGGTTTCCTAGAAAACTGAGCATAGGGTAAAATCTAAGTGTTAATTCTTTATTGTGAATTGTGATGCAAGATATTGTAATAAAGGCAAAAAGGTGCAGAGGTGGGATAAGAGAGACAAACATAATGAATTAGTTTTGATGTGGCAACAATTTCATAAGACGTTAAGAAACAAAACAAATTTTTAGCATGGTTTGAATAGGTGGTACTTAAGCTATATATCAGTATAAATTATAAAAGTGATGAAGAAAATAAAATGGTCTTATAGATCATTCTCTTCCCCTATTGATCAACATATTGTGGGTGTGTCTAAAAATTCAACAACTTTAGACTTCCAAGTTGTATCAACTATTCCTTTTAGCACCACTGATAATTACCAATACTTGGCTTTTAAATAGCTGATTGTTTATATATAAAAATATCTAAAATTTTCTGTGTGAAAAACAATGTGTTAATTGTAGGTAGTACAAAATAAACAATTATCAAAGACTATTAGAACTAATAAAATATGATCTATATTATGTTTATTCAGTGAGTGCCTGAAAATAAATTCTTCAAAAAATATATATGTATAGTTATATACGTATATAACTATATGTGTGCATATATAATGAATATATATTTTGGGGGGGGGGAGTCACACCCAGCTTTACTCAGTGCTTACTCTTGACTCTGTGCTCACAGATCACTCCTGGTGGGCCTGCGGGGCCATATGGTATGTGGGAATTAAACCCAGATCTACCAGGTACAAGGCCAGCATTTTACCAGATGTATTATCTTTCTGATCCTTATATTTTTAACACAACAATAATCTAGAACAACTAGGTGTCAGATGACATGTAGAGTGCAGAGCAATATGGCCAATTTTTTTAGCCTAATTATCACTCCTTTAAATCAGTTTGAAGTGAACAAATTATATGTAAACTTACTTGTTCTTTTTATAATCTCATATTTAATGGTAAAAAAATCATAGATGGATTGAACGGAATTACTCTATCCTTGACATGGCCTGTGTCATTGTATCACACACATAAATATAAACTATCATATATGAAACACTCATGTGTGAAACATGTGAGTTAAATTGCTGAAAGGTAAGTTCCAAAACCCATCATGTAAATCAATAATCTTTTTGAGGTAATCATTGCTAATATTCTCAATAAAACTCTACTCTTAAAATCTCCATGCTTTTTATTTACATGTTGCTCCCTGGCTTAATTGACTTTAAAAAAATTTACATACTATATATGTGGTATTTCCACAACCTTGTCCAGTGTGGATTTAGAATGAATATGAGTCATTTCTAACCATTATTCTTAAAAATGACTCTGAGGCATGCTGAAACCTGAGTGCCCAAGAACAGATGACTGGTTAAAGAAACTTTGGTACATCTACACAATGGAGTACTATGTAGCTCTTAAAAAAGATGAAGTCATGAAATTTACATACAAGTGGTACAATATGGAAAGTATCATGCTAAGCGAAATGAGTCAGAAAGAGAGGGATAGACATAGAAAGATTGCATTCATCTGGGGGATATAAAGTAACAAAGTATGAGATTAATACCCAAGAATAGCTGAGATCAACACCAGGAGGATTACTCCATAACTTAGAGGCCAGCCGGGTATTCTAGGGGAAAGGACAGTTCAGATGGAGAAGGGAGCACCAAATGGAGGGTGTTTGGAGGATCCTCCCAGGAGGGGAGATGCAGGTTGAAGGTAGACTGGACTGAACATGTTTGCCACTCAATGCCTCTTTTGCTGATCACAACACCCAAAAGGAGAGAGAGAACAAAAGGGAATGCCCTGCCACAGTGGCAGGGGAGGATGGGGGGAAAGGGGGGGGGGATATTATCCTTGGTGGTGGAAAATGGGCACTGGTGGAGGGATGGGTATTTGATCATGGTATGACCGAAATCCAAGCACAAAAATTTGTAAATCTACAACTGTACCTCATGGTGTTTCACTAATAAAAAATAAATTAAAAAAAAAATAAAAATTCAACTTAAATATGATTTCTTTCACAAATTTTTTACCTCTTTAGTCAGTAACTTCTTTTCTTTTTTGACGCCCAGGATGCCTTAGTTATATTGTACTGTAAAGATTACGGCTGCTTTATTTTGTATCCCCTCTCTTCAAACTGTGCAAATTTATACAAATTTCAAATTAAGCTTTATTAATTTATATATATTTTAAGGTAAAAGGTAAAGGTAAAGGCCCTCCCGTTGTTCATCGATTTGCTCGAGCGGGCCCAGTAACGTCTCCATTGGAGACTTTGTTGTGTCTGGCATATCGAATACTCTCGGTAGCTTGCCGGGCTCTCCGAGAGGGGCGGAGGAATCGAACTCGGGTCGGCCATGTTGGCCGCTTGTAAGGCGAACGCCCTACCCGCTGTGCTATCGCTCCAGCCCAGGGCTGGAGCGATAGCAGGGCTGGAGCGATAGCACAACGGTAGGGCATTTGCCTTGCACGCAGCCAACATGGCCGACCCGAGTTCGATTCCTCCGCCCCTCTCCGAGAGCCCGGCAAGCTACCGAGAGTATCTCGCCCACACGGCAGAGCCTGGCAAGCTCCCCGTGACGTATTCGATATGCCAAACACAGTAACAACAAAGTCTCCAATGGAGACGTTACTGGGCCCGCTCGAGCAAATCGACGAGCAACGGGAGGGCCTTTACCTCAAGCATATATATTTTAATCACTAATATTTACTGGATTTTAATAACTATTTATTAATCCAGAAAACATTTATTAATTAAAAATAGGTAATCTCAGAATTCTCAGTATAGAGAGATTTGTCATTTTTCCTACTTAGCATTTTTCCCACCAGACATTAGAGTTGTGAGCTCACCTCCCCCTCTGTCAGTGGCAGCACTGAGGCCCAAGCAGAAGGCTATAAGGTTGCTCTGGATGCTTCTTTAGCCACTGAGACATCTTCTAGTCTCTTTCTTGCTGGGGATCAACATCAGTGCTGTATCGACTTGTGTGTATTGATTTGTATGCATGTGGTAACACTGAGGTTTGAACTCACAGTCTTGCACTTCCTAACAAAGTAATTGAGTAATCTGAGACATCTTCTGGGCACCAAAACTTGCTTTTTTTCCTCCTCCATCTACTCTGCATTGTTGACATGTTGAATTCAGATCATGCAAATTTTGGATTTTTATTGATTCAGCATTTACTTACCCATGGATTTTGTTTTCTGGTAGTTCTATCTGTCTGTCTATCTATCATCTATCTATCTATCACCTATCTATCTATCTAATCTTTTCATCTTTTGGGGGGGTCACACCAGTGATGCTCAGGGTTTATTCTTTGCTCTGCACTTAGGAATTACTCCTGGTGGTGCTGGGAGGATTATATGGGATGCCAGGAGACAAAGCTGAATTGGCTGCGTGCAAAGCAAACACCCTATCTGCTGTACTATCTCTCCGACCTCTATATATATTTTTCTAAACCAATTTTATTTTATTTGCCCTTTGGTTTTGATTGTTGTACTTGGTGATTTTTAAAAAAAAATTCTTCAATTTTTCCTACACTCTAACTCCAGATTTTTGTTTGATAAAAATCCTTAGGATTATATAAAATTTACTGTAAGTAAAGTGTGTGTGTGTGTGTGTGTGTGTGTGTGTGTGTGTGTGAGAGAGATGATGATGATGACTTCATTTTACTATCATATTTTTCTTTCTTTAGAGTTTTATTGTTGCTACATTTCACTGACTGTTATGATTCTGTTAATTTATTAATATTTACTACCTAGTTCAATGTTTTACTCTTATTCATTCTCAACATTTCTTGTAGAGTAGATCTGGTGGTTAATATTAGTAGATCAGTAATTTAATAGTAAACCCTATTAAATTTTTTACGTATGATAAAAAACTATTTCTCTATCATATTTGAATGACAGTTTTGAAGGTTAAAGTATGCTTGACTGTCAGGTTTTTTAAAATCTTTTATCAAAGCAAATGAATATTTAATTCTAGTCTCTCCTAACCTGAAGGGTTTTCAATGAGAAGTCTGATGAATTCCTGTTGCCATTGTCTGTGTGTGCCATTTTAACCCCAATTACCAGCCTCTAATATTTTTTTCTTTATCATTGACTTGATAACTTGTCAATGTTGTGTCTTGATACCTAGAAAGGTGGGTGGTCTCTTAGATTCCTAGACATCTGTGATTAGTTATTTTCTTCCTAATAGAGAAGAAACTATCTCTGCTACTATTTGGATATGATATCCTCTCCCTTCTCCTTTGCTATTTACTCTAAAATTCCCTTCTCCTAAATTATTTCTCTTTGAATGCAGGCTGATATTTCTTGTAATGTTTCTTAATTTTCCTGACTTGTTCACTCTCCTCCTTCATTTTGAGTTTTATCTTCATTTTATAATCCTTATTTAAAAAATTTTTATAAAGTAGTTTACAATATTTGATTACATTTAATATTCAAACACCAATCCCACCACCATAACACCTTCTCATCACTATATTTTGGGTGTTTCCATCCTGAATCCCAATCCCTGCCCCCAAACAGAACCGAAATAATATAATATTTCCCTTTAAGTTTAATTGCCTCCTACTTTGAATCCCATCAAATGTGGTGCTCTTGGAGTATGGGTACAGTGTGTCCTATGAAGTGTCCCATGGTCCAAGAAAAGGTTCATTCATGGGTGAGGCTCTGCCTGAGTGTATGGAGAGTGGCTGTGAGCATGGCGGTGGCTGGGTTCTGGAAATTTTCAGCTACAAGAGTTGGGTCCCTTGGGGCTGGGAGAGGATTCACCCATCCCCTCTCGGCGCCCCAAGTGAAACAACCTTGCATGGGTCTGGCATCATGGTTGTGTTGAGCATCATGTTACTCCCTTCTGGGAGAGAAGGACATTGGATTTGTATGGTGACCGATGATGAGATTATCTGGCGCCAGCCAGGGATGGCTTGTGGGTGTGACTGCTCAGTTGCCAGAGACAGGGATACAGGCAGAGGATATTCGTTCCCAGTATCATTGAACCCAGAATTCTCAGAATTCTCACAAAGTCCTGCAACATTTTATAATCTTTCATCTGAGCCTGGCAAGCTACCGAGTATTCGATATGCCAGACACAGTAACAACAAAGTCTCCAATGGAGACGTTACTGGGCCCGCTCGAGCAAATCGACGATCAACGGGAGGGCCTTTACCTTACCTTTACCTCATCTGTATGAATCACTCTATTGTACTTTCCATGGTATACTGAATTTCATTTAATATGCAGTTCTTAATTAGAAAATACTTTGCAAATCTTTGGTATCTTTAATTTCCTGGAAAACGTTTTTTGGCCTCACTGCTATATTTTGAGAGCTTGGATTACTTCACCATATTTAATTGAGATATTCTAACTTTGGTGAGTTTTATTAGAATGGTCTCCTTCACTTTTGTCCTTTTGCTTTAATTTTTTTCCTGAAAAGTGGTTATTTTTAACTTTATTTGAAAATTTCAATCTTAACTTTACAAATTATTGCCTACTGAATTTGTCTACTTACACATATGGGTGAGGTTAGCTTTTTATACTTTTCCTAAAGGTGGTACTTGGCTTTTAGTGTTGAATTATTTCTTTCTAAGGCAATGATGGGAGAAGAGGTATAAAGACTTGGTGATTGAGCGGAGGATAAAGGATGCAATGCAGGCACTGGAACTATAGTATAGTGAGTAGGATGTTTACATTGCATGCAACTGACCTAGGGCATCCCATGTGGTTTCCTGAGCACCACTAGTAGTAATTCCTAACTGTAAAGCCAGGAGTAATCCCTGAGCATCGCTGGTATGACCCAGAAAAGCAAAAATAAAATAATAAAAGAACTAAAACAAAATAAAATAAAGGGACCACTTGATCACTTGACATCCCCTTACTCACAATTTGCTCAAGCGGGCACCATTTGAACATCTCCATTTGTCCCTGTCGTGTGCTAGTGTAGCCCAATGGAACACGAAGAGCCTCAAACCGATCATTCAGGGTCTTAACAAAGAAATCTACCCATCTCGTAGGTGGGTGGCTACACGATCTTTTGACATCCCGTGGAATCCAGTCGGTAATGGCTCTAGTCCAGCAGTCATCTCGAAATCGCATTACATGTCCAGCCCATCTGATTTTCAATGCCTTACCAAATGAGATACTGCCCCTGATTCTTGATCATTGATGGAGGTCGGAACTCCGGATTCTTTCTCTCACTTGAGTGAAATGTAATACTTCAAGCATAGCTCTTTTGATTCCTCTTTGTGAGACTTGAATAGCGTTTTCATCCTGTTTTCATGGAGCCCAGGTCTCTGAGGCGTATGTTAATGCAGAAAGAACAGTGGAATTGAAGAGATGTGTCCAGAGGCGGAGGTTCTTTGTCCTCTTAGCTGTTTCTTTGACGTTCTTGATGGCGTTCCAAGCCGTTCTCTTCCTCCCGCGCAACTCAGGTGCCAGGTCATTCGTCATATTGACTTCTCAACCTAGGTATACATAATTGTTGCATTTGGAGATGTTCGTTCCATTGAGAGTGAGTGGAACATCCTGAACGAAACTGTTTCTCATAAACATTGTCTTCATGAGATTCAGCAGTAGTCTTGACCTTTCCACACTCACGGTTGAAGTCGACCAGCATTTGTGCCACTCGGCTAATGTTTAGTGTTATTAGAACAATGTCATCAGCAAAGCAGAGGTGGTGTAGTTGCCAACCATCTATTTTCATTCCCATTCCTTCCCATTCCAGTCGTCGCACAACCTTCTTGAGGGTAGCACTAAAGAGTTTTGGTGAAATGTTATCAACTTGCAGAACTCCCCTCTTGATATGAATGATCACTTCATTGTAGAATGGTGAGATCCTGGTAGTGAATCCATAATACAGCTCATGGAGGATCCTAATGTATTGAGTTTGAATGCCCTGTTTGGCGAGGGCTTCGATGACCGCTTCAGTCTCAACAGAATCAAAGGCCTTTTTTTTTTAAAAAAATAAATGAATGTTAGACAGAGTAGCATCTTGAACTCCTGAGAAACCTCAATAAGCTTGGTTATCATGTGGATATGGTCAAACATGCTGAATTGTTTTCAGAACCTGGCTTGCTTGCATGGTTGTCCTTCATCTAGTGTTCTGACAATCCTATTCAGGATGATTTGAGTGAACAGCTTGTAGACTATCCTCACCTATCTATAGCAACAGATCCACAGAAGCTCCTGTGGAAACAAAAGGTCAGGAAAGTAATTTCAAAGAAGACCATCACCACTCCCAACTACCCTAGTAACCACCTTAGCAACAGTCTTTTACCTCTGTAGACACCCTACAGGGGGCAGGTGGGAGAAACCCTATGAAGGTCACCTTGAACAAAAGAAAGGTGAGCATCTGCTTCCGTAGCCTATGTGCTGCTTATGCTCATGTGTCTCAGCACATGTGTCACCTGCATCTCCACTCTTGAGATGTGTACTGTTATGTCTAATGCTGGGATGTGTGTAGGGGCT